>NC_045451.1:67276577-67326245 GCF_002776525.5 Piliocolobus tephrosceles | reverse complement strand
ATAGATAGATAGATAGATAGATAGATAGATAGATAGATAGATAGATACATACATACATACATACATCATAGATGAGTTAGAGAGATAGATTTGGATATATAGATGTAGATATATGTGTGACTCTGCAAAGATTAAACTGACTGGGAGCAGAGGAACATTTGCGACAATGGAGAAAACATGCCTTGCCTAGAGACATTCACAGTCAATGTTTAGAAAGAAACCACCGAGTGGTCAAAGAACAAATGTTGCCAAATGTTATGGGCCATATTTTGTCTGTAGATCACCCTATAAGTGAACACGATTTTTTTTTTTTGAAAGACAGGTTTCCTCAGTTGGTGTTTCTTAGCCTGTGATACCAAAATAATATACGGAGGCATATTCATGGAATTTATCATTCTGGACAATAGAAATGGCAAAACACCCAATAGTATGTCGAGCAGTTTTTCCAGGTTTTGAAAAGAAAATGAATCTAGAATATTTAAACTCTTCAACAATGCATTATACAGATTTGAAAACGTTGAGCATGGACACTTCTACGGTTTGAATGTGTGTGTCCCACCAAAATTCAGATGTTGGAACCTAACGCCCCATACGGTAGTACTAAGAGGAGGGGCTTTTAGGAGGTGATTAAGTTATGGGGACTCCAGCTTCATGAATGGGACTGGTACCCTTAACTAACTGGCCCCTTTTGCCCTTCTGCCTTCCCCATGTGAGGGTATCGCGTTTGCCCCTTCTGCCATGTGAAGGCACAGCATCCACCCCCCTACCCCCCACCCCTGCCACACAAAGACCCAACCAGAAGGAGCCATCTTGGAAGCAGAGAGCAGCCCACACCAGACATGAAGTCTGCCAATGCCTTGATCTTGGGCTTCCCGGCCTCCAGATCTGTGAAATAAATACGTATTATTTATAAATTACCCTGTCTCAGATATATTGTTATAGCAGCACAAACAGACTAAGACAGATACTTATTTTTTAAGGGAGTTGCTTGTTTTGAAACTAGTGATCTCCAGTGAATGATATAGTTTGGCTCTGTTTCCCTACTCAAATCTCATGTCAAATTATAATCCTCAATGTTGGACGAGAGGCCTGGTGGAAGGTGAGTTGGTAATGGGGATGGATTTCCCCCTTGCTCTTCTTATGATAGTGAGTTCCCACAAGATCTGGTTGTTTTAAAAGTATGTAGCACTTCTCCCTTCTTTCTCTTCCTCATTCTCCACCCATGTAAGATGTGCCTGCTTCCCCTTTGCCTTCTGCCATGATTGTAAGTTTCCTGAGGCCTCTCCAACCGTGCATCCTGTATAGCCTGTGGAACTGTGAGTCTGTTAAACCTCTTTTCTTCATAAATTACCCAATTTCAGGTAGTTCTCTATAGCAATGCAAGAATGGACTAATACATAATATTGTCAGCCAAAGATGATACCAGCAGGCACAAGACAAAGGAAAGCAATCCACAACCAGAATTTTTGGACTCTTTGTCTCCCTGAGTATAATACCCCCAACACTGCCCCCAGCAAGGTAGATACCCACAGACTACCCAGATAATTTCTACTCTGATTAACTCTAGATTCTCTCTGCTCTGTACTCACACTGACTCTGGTTCCTTCTCCTGACCACCCAGTCCCATGTGACCACAGTTTGTGGGTCCCACCCCTTTCCCGCCTATTGTTAATCCACTCTTGACTGACTAGCATTTGCAGTCCTCACACCAGCATCCCCCAAACCCACACTTTTAACACACACATAAGATCTGTCTCATCAAGTATAAAAGGGTATAAGTCAGATGTACACATGACTGGGGGCGGGAACCATTCATGCCTAAAATACATCAAATCAGATGGATAAGCCATTAGTTTCTGCAGCTAATCTTGTAGTAATCATACATTTAAATCATTATGAATCAGACGTCCAAGCAGATGTTATGAAACACAAGTTTTTCTGGCTATAAATATTTTAAGTGAGAGAAGAGATGTCAACTGATGTCCAACTATTCATTTCTAAACAGTATCAATTTTAAATAAAGATGCCTTTCATGATACAAGCAAATGCATAAAGAATGTATGGTCGATAAGATAGAGGATGAAACACACAGCAGATTATCTCTGAAGGATATTTCAATTCCCACAGGATATAATGGAAATTCCTGAAACTTCTAGGGAAAGAGATAAAACAATGTGTTCCCTCCTTTGATGGATAGGATACTAATGTTTTCTCTTCCGGAGCACACATTCCTTAGGAAACAGAAACACAAGGTAATGGCTTGAATTTTTAACTAAATTGCTGCCTCCCACTCTGCACATTTGCAGCTCTGGAAGTTCAGATTTGTTTTGGTTACCTGTTTGCAGAGGAAATTCACTTCCCTGAGATTTAAATGGCCTTGAGAACTCTCTTTGGTTGTTCCAAAGCTGTGCTAGCATACTCTTATATTTGTAGGTAAACACACATGCACCCCCAACACACACACATGCACACACACACACACACACACGGGAACATGAGCTACCTTGGACTTACACTGCAAGATTGTATTAGGTTGGTGCAAAAGTAATTTTGTGATTTTTGACATTAAATGTGACGGCAAGAAGCACAATTCATTTTGCACCAACCTAATAAAAGGCATGTAGCCCCTGGTTCCCAACACCTGCTTGTTAAACCAGTGAGGAAATGCATGGTCAAGATATGTACACTGTTCAACATGGGAACACTTGAAAGAAGGAAGTAAATAAAACACAGGTACAGGCGACTGGCATTACAATAAGCTGGTGACCTTGGAGGTGGCGGGGATTGGATTTACTTAACTTTTTTGGTAAGGCACCTACAAGACAGAGTACCACAGTTAATAAGTCACCCCAGTGAATTTCCCAGGGTGCATTGCATCAACCTTTTCCATCCCTTGCCTTCTGCCCTTGGCTCTATAGCCTTCACTTTCAATGACCCTGAGGACCAGCTGGAGGAACTGGACTTCCCAAGGTTTTCTGAGATTGTCTCTGTTACTCATGTACACCCTGTGCTTGTAGAGCAGCCAGTTGGGAGCAGCATTCAGAACAGGGAATTGGGCACACTGCTGGCATTTAGAAAATGTAAACAAAGAGAATCCGAGCAACTTTGCCAGTTAGCAATCCCTGACTATCAACCCCTCTCACCTTCACCACTGCCCCTCCTTTGAAATGGGGGCATAGAGAGAGATTCTTGTGAGTTTAACAGTGTAAGATTAAAATGAAAAGAGTCACAACAAGGATCTAGTCATGCCTTGATAACGTTTCCCTCTTATAAAGCTGTAAAAATGTATATTTGTGTGTGTGTGTGTGTGTGTGTATGCGTGCACGAGCATGCAACTACACTACAAATAATCTTTTGCAATAAAGATGTTGCTCAATTTGATTTTTTTTTTACTTGGACCCATTTTAACTCTTCAGTTTTAAAAATCAGAGTTCTATTAAATATTAAAGAACAAGACCAAGCATAGCTTCTCACAACCCAACCATGAAGTTGCATTAGTACCCAAGATAATGTATAGAAGACATAGTCGGATCCCCTTCTATTTTAAATATCTTTCTTGTGTTGCACACAAGAATAACCACTTTTTTTCTTCTGACTCATGAGTATTCCCAATGTAGAAAACAACAGCTATTGTACAGTAACAAATGTTGATAGTTCTAAGAACATTTCTGCATGACCCCATCATACTTCTCCTCTGAGTGTTCAGGGCCAAAAATGCTTTTATGGATGCACTCACATGCATCTCATCTGTGAAGAAGTAGGTTCCAGAATGATGGCATTTCCAAGAGTAACTATTTACTTAGAAAATGACTAATGGGCCACGAATGCTTTCTCAATTTGAGATTTATTCTCTCTGATTTCTTATCAAATTCTCACAGGTAGTAAGACTACTAAAACCTGTGCAATAAAGCTGTCAAAGAGAAAAAGAAAGAGATTCGATTTTGAGAAAAGAGTAAAAGAAATACAATTTGTGATGTCTCCCTAAAGTCTTTAAAAAACAGATTTGGAAAAGAAATTGAATGTAAACTCTATGCAGAACATGCAAAAGGTGCATTCTTCGGCCTATAGTCAGGCAAGAAAATTGGTGGTGGGCAGTGAACATTTATGCAAGGACAAGTGCACAGATGTACAGATCCAGAGAGAGCCATCTCAAGTTCGCCAGGTCCTTGCTCTTTGGCCTTAAGCAACTTCCTTAATCTCTTGGCACCTCTGCTGTCTCTAATGTAAAAGGAGACCTCCCTCACAGGGTTATTGAGAAGATTTAATGAGGAAACAGCAAAGTGCCTGGTTCAGTGCTGCTACACGGTAGGCTCTGAGTCTATTGAGTAAAGCGTAGGGAGAAAAGAACTAGCACAGCAAGCCCTTGACTGGAGGGTCAGGCGAAGATGAGCAGTTGGAGCTTATGACTGGGTTCCTCAAAAAATCTCAAAGTGGCGTGGGTGGATCCTGAGGTCAGGAGATTGAGACCATCCTGGCTAACACGGTGAAACCCTGTCTCTACTAAAAATACAAAAAAATTAGCCAGGCGTGGTGGCGGGTGCCTGTAGGCCCAGCTACTTGGGAGGCTGTGGCAGGAGAATTGCTTGAACCCGGGAGGCAGAGGTTGCAGTAAGCCGAGATCACGCCACTGCACTCCAGCCTGGGCTGCAGAGCTAGACTCCATCTCAAAAAAAAAATAAAAAAAGCTCAAACCCTAGGAGGTCATCAAAGACTGATTAAAATGATTAAAATGTCAGTGCCTCAGGCTGTGTGTATGGCTTAATGTATGTAACAGAAAAAACTTTATTATTTAGAAAATCACTCTGCTCTCCACCACTGTTTTAGCTGAGGTTAAGTTCCATTCTGTTTCCACAGCAGAGCCTCTCCATTTGCAGGATCCATTCAGACATCCAGCTGCCCTGTACCTTGACATTTACTTAGCAGCAGCTGCAAAGAAAACAAGAATATTGCTAATAGTTGTATTCTGTTCCTCTCCAATAATAGAAATGGACTTTCCCCACCTCTTATTGGTTATGTTTTTCATTAGGCAATTTCTGAGTTTTGAAAGGAAGCATGTTTTACCTAGCACAAGAACATCTTAAGTTCAGTCTAACTAATGTCTACTGTGGCTAATACTCTTATTGCATCTTCAACTCAATTTATGGATAAGATACAGACCTTTGATGTCTACTGATGGGAACATGGTTTCAATTTCTTTTTACTTTCTATTCACCATTCCTTCACCACATAGTCACTCATTACATCATTAATAAGCTGCTTGATGATTCTTACTGTACTAAAATGCTAGAGAACAAACTCTAAGTGGATAATATCATAATAGAAGATTTTAGCATTACATCAGTTGTAGTTAATTGAATCCATATAATGTTAAGCATATTTCAGAACAGAATTATTTTAACGTAGTTATAAATGGGGGCTGAATAGAGCTCAGACAAAGTAGGTGCAGGCTGCAAAGACAAGTACTCCAAGGTTCTGATCTCATTTTAAACACTTCAACTTCCCACAAGCTGTGTGACCTATTGCAGATCACTTAACACGTGTATGCCTCAGCGTTTTCATCTATATGTTGAGAATAGTCATACCTATCTAGAGATTAAATGAGATAACATACAAACTCTAAAGATTAGAGTTGATAAAAATGGAAAATGATGATAACCACCGAGAATGATTTTTTTCAGTAAAAAATGATCAACTGTATATTTTTGACAAAATGTTTAGAGTACTCTTCCAAATCAAGGGATTTGGGCAGTGATGAGACTAGCCAAGTGAATGAAAATCAAAACTAAGAAAACATACAGCAAAAGTTTATTGTACAAAATTGGTGCAACAAATCAGTGTCCAGAGATCCACAGAAGGTAGAGATGAAGAATGAGACAAAAGGGATCTCAGAATTAGTCTGATACACAGGAACAGGCAGCATGGAGAGGCCAAAAGGAACAAGCCAGGAAGCCACAAATGACACTAACACCAAAACTAAGTACCTTAATTCCAAGGAAACATTCCTCTTCACCTACATGAGAACTAAGGAATCTTATTATTAGCATCATCACCATCAACAGATAATATTCGCTAAACACTCACTAAGTGCCAGGTACTAGTAGAACCCTTTGCATATATTATGTATTTCTCTGACAACCTTATAAGGCTGCCACTAGACTTACCAGTCTTATCTGCAGATGAGGAGGCCTAGGTTTAGAGCGTTTAAGCAACTTACCCAGCATCAAACCTCTATGGCAGAGCCCATGTTCCTGCCAGATTGGTCTGACATTAAACTTCATCCTCTTAACCAAAACAAACAAATAATGACAATGACAACACACAGAGAAACAGGATTTCTGGAGCTTCCTATAAGTGCATGGCAGACTGTAGCAATACTGGCCATTGCAGTACTAGGCCTGGTATGCTGGAGTCAACTGGATCCAGTTCCCAACTCCATGTTCAGTGACTTTGCATTGGTAGCATAATAGGAGTATTTACACTTTGGAAATCGGCAAATACCACAAATTGGGCTTTTTTTGTTTTATCCTGGAGAGCTGGTTATTAAACAGTCCCCAATACACACTGCCCGCAGACCTTTGGTGGCGATACTCACCAACAGTTTCAGGGTCTGGCCAATGAATTCACTACCGTCCTGTTCATTGTTTTGCTTCTATTTTGAGGAAAGTAAACATCTCAATCAATTAAATTCCACACGTTCATTTATCCATTCTTTCTTTCCAATAGCTTGTTATTGATTAAAGAGAAACTTATTTGAGCCAAAACTCAAGTGACATTTAGTCTAGGAGCTAGGATGAAGAATTCTATGTTTTCAGGAAATATACTATTGATTTTCTTACCATATGATACTACACTTCCTATGAGTTATTATGAATGGGTAAGTCTATTAAAAGAAATGTTTTTAAAATTAAATTTCAGTTTTTACTTATAGATACAGAGGGTACATTTGTAGGATTGCTACTGAGTATATTGGATCCAGGTTCTGAGCCTAGTACCCAATAGGCAGTTTTTCAATCCATGCCCTCCTCCCTCCCCCCACTTTTGAGAGTCACAGTGTCTACTGTTCCCATGTTTACATCCACACGTGCTCAATGTTTAGCTCCCTCTTATAAGTAAGAGCATATGGTATTTGGTTTTCCATTTCTGCATTAATTCACTTAGGATTGTGGCCTCCAGACCCATCCAGGTTGCTGCAAAGGACATGATTTTAGTCTTTTTTATGGCTGCATAGTATTCCATAATGTATATGTACCACATTTTCTTTATCCAATCCACCATCAATGGGCACCTGGGTTGATTTCATGTCTTTGCCATTGCGAGTATCACAGCGATTAACATACAAGTACACGCGTCTTTTTGGTGTAATGATCTATATATACTCCTTTGAGTATAGACCCAGTAATGGGATTGCAGGGTCAAATGGTAGCTCTGTTTTAAGTTATTTGGGAAATCTCCACACTACTTTCCACAGTGGTTGAACCAACTTACATTCCCACCAATAGTGTATAAACCTTTCCTTTTCTCTGCAGCCTCGCCAGCATCTGTTGTTTTTTTGTCTTTTTAATAATAGCCATTCTGATTGGTGTGAGATAAAATCTCACTGTGGTTTTTATTTGCACTTCTCTGATTACTAGTGATGATGAGCATTTTTCATACATTTGCTCTTCGCTAGTATGTCTTCTTTTGAAAAGTGTCTTTTCTTGTCTTTTGAGCACTTTTTAATGGAGTTATTTGTCTTTTGCTTGTTGATTTGTTTAAATTTCTTATAGATTCTGGATATTAACCTTTGTCAGATGCATAGTTTGTGAATATTTTATCCCTTTCTATAGGTTGTCTGTTTACTCTGTTGATGGTTTATTTTGCTGTGCAGAAACTCTTTAGTTTAATTAGGTCCCACTTGTCAAGTTTTGTTTTTGTAACAATCCCGTTTGGGCACTTGGCCATAAATTCATAACCAAGGCCAATGTTAACAAGGGTATTTCCTAGGTTTTCCTCTAGAATTCTTATAATTTGAGGTCTTACATTTAATTTGAATCTTTGATCTTTTTTTTTTTTTTTTCGAGACCAAGTCTCTCTCTGTCGCCCAGGCTGCAGTGCAGTGGTGCGATCTCGGCTCACTGCAACCTCCTCCTCTCCTGGGTTCAAGCGATTCTCCTGCCTCGGACTCCCAAGTAGCTGGGACTACAGGTGCGTGCCGCCATGCCTGGCTGATCTTTGTATTTTTAGTAGAGATGGGTTTTCGCCAGGTTTGGCCAGGATGGTCTCGATCTCTTGACCTCGGCATCCCAAAGTGCTGGGATTACAGGTGTGAGCCACCATGCCTAGCCTGATTGGTCTTAAGTTAATTTTTGTATATGGTGAAAAGTAAGGGTTTAGTATCATTCTTCTGCATATTGCTAGCTGGTTATCCCAGCACCATTTATTGAATAGGGTGTCCTTTCCCCATTGCTTCTTTTTGCTGGTCTTGTCAAAGGTCAGATGGTTGTAGGTGTGTGGCTTTATTTCTGAGTTGCTTCCTTTGTTCCATTGGTCCATGTGTCTGTTTCTATGCCAATATCATGATATTTTGGTTACTAAAGCCTTGAGTAAACTCAGGTAGTGTGATGCCTCCAGCTTTGTTCTTTTTGCTTGGGATTGTTTTGGCTATTCAGGCTCCTCTTTTGGTTCCATATGAATTTTAGAATAGATTTTTCTTATTCTGTGAAGAATGACGTTAGAAGTTTGATAAGAATAGCATTGAATCTATAAATTGCTGTGAGTAGTATGGCCATTTTAAAGATATGGATTCTTCTAATCCATGAGCATGGGATATTTTTCCACATTTTTGTTTCATCTCTGATTTCTTTCTGTTGTATTTTGTAGTTCTCCTTGTATAGATCTTTCACCTCCTTCGTTAGTTGTATTCCTAGATATTTCATTTTCTGTGTGGCTATTATAAATTGAATCGTGTTTTTGATTTGACTCAGCCTGGACATTTTGGTGTACAGAAATGCTACTGATATTTGTACATTGACTTCGTATCCTGAAACCTGAAACCTTGCTAATATTATGTATTGGTTCTAGTAGTCTTTTGATAATCTTTAGGGTTTTCTAAGTATGGAACCATATCAGATAGTTTGACTTCTTTTGCCATTTGGATGCCTTTTGTTTCTTTCTCTTACCTGATTGCTCTGGCTACGACTTCCAGTGCAATGTTGAATAGAAGTGGGGAGAGCGGGCTCCTTGCCTTACTCCAGTTCTCAAGGGGAATGGTTCCAGCTTTTGCCTGTTCAGTATGTTGTTGGCTGTCTGTTTGGCATAGATGACTGCTATTATTTTGAGGTACATTCTTTCTGTAGCCAGTCTGTTGAGGGTTTCTACGATGAAGGGATATTGGATTTTATTGATAGCTTTTTGTGCATCTATTGAGATGATTGAATGGTTTTTGCTTTTAATTCTGTTATGTGGTGAATCATATTTATTGATTTGTGTATGTTGAACCAACCTCTCATTCCAGTAATAAAGCTACTAGATCATGGTAAATTAATTTTTGATGTGCTACTGGATTCAATTTGCTAGCATTTTGGCATTTTGTTGAGGATTTTTGCATCTATGTTCATCAGGGATGTTGGCCTGAAGTTTTCTTTCTTTGTCATGTCAGCCATATTTTGGTAGTAGTAGGCTGATGCTGGCTCCATAAAATGAGTTAGAGAGGAGTCCCTCCTCCTTGATGTTTTGGAATAGTTTCAAGAGGATTGTTACTACTTCTTCTTTATATATTTGGTTGGTAGAATTAGGCTGTGAATCTGTCTGGTTCACGGTTTTTTTTTTTTTTTTGGTTGGTAGGTTTTTTTTAAATTACTGACTCAACTTCAGAGCTTAATATTGATCTATACGGTATTTCAATCTCTTCCTGATTCAATCTTGGGAGATTGTGTGTTTCTAGGAATGTATCCATGTCCTGCAAATGTTCTAGTCTGTGTGCATAGAGTTCACAGTATTCTCTGAGGATCTTTTGTATATCTGTAGAATCAGTTGTAATGTCATCTTTGTCATTTCTGATTGTACTTATTTGGATCTTATCTTTTTTTCTTTGTTAATCTAGCTAACAGTCTATCAACCTTTTTCTGTATAATCAACTTTGGTTTCATTGATCTTTTGCAGAAATGTTTGCATTTCAATTTTATTAAGTTCTTTAATTTTAGTTATTTTCTTCTCTAGCTTAGAAGTTGGTTTATTCTTTTTGTTTCAGTTCCTTCAGGTGCGCAAAACTCTTTGATAAAGGTGTTTAAGACTATAAACTTTCCTCTTAACTCGGCTTTGGCTGCATCCTGGAGATTTTGGTAAGTTGTGTATCTATTTTCATTAATTTCAAATAACTTTGTTTTTGCCTTACTTTCAATGTTCATCCAGGAATTATTCAGGAGCATGTTGTTTAATTTCCATGTATTTTTATAGTTTTGAGAAATAGTCTTGATATCAACTTCTATTTTTATCACACTGTGGTCTGAGAGTGTGCTTGGTATGATTTCAACTGTTTTGAATGTATTGAGCTTGCTTTGTGATTTAGCATGCGGCCAATCTTAGACTACGTTCTGTGTGCAGATGAGAAGAATGTATGTGGTTGTTGGGTGGAATGTTCTGTGGATGTCTATTAGGTCTAATTGGTCAAGTGTCAAGTTCAAGTCCCATTTTTTTTGTTGTTAGTTTTCTGCCTCGATGATCTGTCTAACGCTGCCAGTAGGGTGTTGAGGTCTCCCACTATTGTTGTGTGGTTGTCTAAGTCTTTTTTGTAGGCTAAGAAGAACTTGTTTTATGAATCTGGGTGTTTCAATATTGGGGACATATATATTTAGGATAGTTAAGGCTTCTTATTGAATTGTGCCCTTTATCATTATGGAATGCCTTTCCTTGTCCTTAATTTTTGTTGTTTTAAAGTCTGTTTTATCTAACACAGGAATAGCAATGCCTGCTCTTTCTTGTTTGTTTGTTTTCTGCTTGCATGGTAAGTCTTTCTTCATCCTTTTACTTTGAGCCTGTGGGTGCCATTACATGTGAGACGGATCTCTTAAAGACAACAGATGGTTGGGTCTTGATTTTTTACCCAATCTGTCACACTTTGTCTTTTAAGTGAGGAATTTTGCCAATTTAGATTCAAGGTTAGTATTTATATCTGTGATTTTGGTCCTGTCATTGTGTTGTTAGCTTGTTGTTATGTAGACTTGACTACATAGTTGCTTTGTAGTGCCTGTGGGCTGTGTGCTTAGGTGTGTTTTTGTGGTAGCAGGTATTTCTTTTTTGGATTCCATGTTTAGTGCTTCCTTAAGGACCTCTTGTAAGGCTGGTCTAGTTAAGATATACTCCCTCAGCATTTACTTGTCTGAGAATAATTTTATTTTTCTTTCACTTACGAAGCTTAGTTTGACAGAATATGGACTTCTTAAGGTTGAAATTTCTTTTCTTTAAGGATGTTGAAAACAGGCCCCCAGTCTCTTCTGGCTTATAAGGTTTCTGCTGAGAGGTTTGCTGCTGACTTGATGAAATTCCCTCTGTATGTGACCTGACCCTTCTCTACAGCTTCCTTGAAGATTTTTTCTTTTGCATTAACGTTGGTGAATCTGATGACTACGTGCCTTGGGGATGGTCATCTTTTATAGTATCTGGCTGGGGTTCTCTGTATTTCTTGGGTTTGCATATCAACCTCTGTAGTGAGATTAAGGAAATTTTCATGGACTATATCCTAAGATATATTTTCCAAGTTGCCTATTCCCTTTCCTCTCTCAGTTATGCCAGTGAATCATAGGTTTGATCTTTTTACATAATCCCATATTTCTCTTAATTCTTTTTTCTTTTTGTCTGACTGAATTGATTCAAATAACTCGTCTTTGAGCTCTGAGATTCTTTTCTCAGCTTGTATATTCTGTTATTAATACTTCTGATTGTGTTAGAAAATTCTTATAGTGAGTTTTTCAGCTTTAGAAGTTCAGATTGGTTCTTTCTCACAATGGCTATTTCGTCTTTCAGCCTTTGGATTGTTTTAATGGGTTCTTTGGATTCCTTGAATTGGGTTTCAACTGTCTCCTGAATCTCAGTAAGTTTCCTTGCCATCCAGATTTTGACTCCTACATCTGTCATTTCAGTCATTTCAGACTGGTTAAGAACCATTACTAGGAAGCCAGTGGACTCACTTGAAGGTAAGGGGACACTCTGGCTTTTTGAGTTGTCAGAGTTCTTGTGCTGATTCTTTATTATCTGGGGTGGAGGGTATTGGTGTTCCTTTAATTGTGGTGTAAGTTGAGTATAGTCTGTTGGCTTCATTTCTGGATGCTTTCAGAGAATCATGGCTCTGTACAGGATCTTCATGTATGTGTAAATTCTTGCACTTGGTTTCATAGCTGTATATAATTAGCAAGATAAATTTTTCGTGTTGTAGTTTGGCCTGTGATCTAGTCGATGGAGCTTAAGAATAGTGGCCAGTAGCTAGGTTAATACCCAGCCATGCAGCTCTTTTGTCCTTTTTACCTTCACAGATGTGCTCACCAGGTCCATTCCTGAGCCTTTGGGGAGCCCCTCTGATCTCTGACACTATGTCTCTGTTTCTTTTGTTAGGTGTTCTGGGCCACAGGCCCCCCTTAGGCAGAGGCTGCAGCAGGGAGATACGCAGCACTCTTTCTGGACCACCATGTGGAGATAGGCATGCCCTGCTCCTGCCCAGGCCCAGGAACTGATGGATCTCACTCCTCTCAGTGCTCTGAAGGTGGGGAGCTCCTCTCTCGCTCAAGTGCCAGCCACAGATCTCTTCTTTGTACTCCCACGTTGTGAGTTGCAGCCCTGGAGGCACCAGGATGTCCTGTAGCTTGGGTTTGGGTTCCGGCTGCACTAGGGAATCTGACGTGCTTCTGGGCCACCAGGAAAGTACTCAAGTGCAGCAACACAGTGAGGCTGAGCTGCAGGAGCTGCACTGTGCATCTGCTTCTGCAAGGTGGCTAGGTATGAACCCTGGGAGGGGCCGGCAGGCAGGAGGCCTTCAGAGCAGATGTACTCCAGTCCCACAGGGAAGCTGGCCCCACTGTCTCCTGGCTCTGAGGTCAGCTGGGGTCCATGACTCCCTGAGGGGAGTGGGGAACCCTAGGGGATGAGCATCTATGGCCACTCTCCCCTGGAGTTTCCCAGTGCGCAGAAGCTTCCAGGTTCCATGCCACCCAAAGGCCTGTCTCTGCCTGCTTCCTGGGAGAAACCCCTGCCAGCTTACACATCCATAGGGGGTGCAGGGTCACCTGTAGCTAGGATCCCAAAGATCTGTGATGAGAGTGAGTCATCCTTCAGTTCCCTCACTCCCCCCATTACCCAGGATCCATTCGGAGTCGGGAACTGGCCCTGGCATCCAGGTACCTCGTGCAGAGTTCCCAGCTTCCTTCCTTTTTAGCCTCACCTTCAGTGTTGCCTTCCCATCCACTCTCAATATCTTTCTCCAAAGATCTGCACAAATTATGGTGGTTTACTCAATAATTTGGTCTCTCTTGGTGGGAACATCAGTTCCCGGCTGCATCTAGTTGGCCATCTTGTCCCCTGTCCTCAGAAATGGTATTTTTTAAAGCATCCATTGTTACAAAAACAATGCTGTTTTGACTGTAGTTCTGACTCCTCAGTTAGTTTACTGGGGGATTTCTTCACATATGCTGAATGCCACTCTAAACCAGGGACTCTGTCATTGGCTGGTAATAGAAAGTTCTTATTCATAAGAATCTGATATTGCATTAATAGGGAGACAGAAACACGAGCAACATTTATAATTCCTTGTGCTAAGTGCTGTAAGAGAGGTCTGTATGAAGGATTCTGGGAGACAAGAAGTCATACCCTTACTCGGATGGGCAAGTCATGGGAAGATAGGAATCCAATGAAGAAAGGCATGGAAAATGGAAAAAAGACAATGTGATTAAAGATTAAAGCATTGTGTTGCTTCTTAGAGGGTAGTCAGAGTTTCTACTGGAATGATAAATTAGGCCACATCAAGGAGAATCTAGACAACCGGAAAAGAAATGCCTCCTCCATCACTGCCGATGGGATATTACTGTGGTGGTCACGTGCAAGGCTGATGAAAGGAGAGAGAGGAGATGGAACTGGAGATACTCAGTCTCCAGAATCAGTAATAAGAAATGAAACTCAAGACAGGCAGGGAAGAGAGAATGGATTGGAGGGAGACTTAAGGGATGTGAATAGGCAGCCTTTGATGCCTGACTTGATAGGAGGAGGGGATAAAGTAGGAGGTGTGGGTAGTAAGAGCCCAGGCTTCAGAATGCTTTCCTATTCTATAACTTCAGCAGTAAGGCTGGAACTATGTCCTTCCATGTAAACAAGGACGAACACACCTATCCCTCAGTGATGTGGAGCATCAGATGGCAATAAGGACGACCTGTAATATGCTCCCATTCACTTGGCATTAGTGCATATGACCTTTCTTGCCCCTGGCACATTGTTTGGGATATAATATACCCGTTCAGAGAGGAAGAAAGAGGGAACAAAGGTGGCTTGCAGGACAGAGTTTAAGTAAAAACACGCAGCTGAGTTCCTTAGCTTGTCAGAAGGCAAGCTGCATTTCTGTAAATATGGAGAGAATATTGACGTGCTCCTGGCATGTGGTTCTAAGTGGTGCTTTCTTCTATTTCAGCTGCTCTAGTTCTACACCAGCAAAGTTCAGAGAGGGTCATTCCATCACAGTGCTTTCCCCTGTAAAGGCTAACCTGTTTATAGTTAAGGGACAACAAAACACCTATTTTTAGAAGCAGCCAAATAATGGATCTTCTAACTACTGATGTGGAGATAAGCTTAGAAGTTTTAAACACAGTCTGTGGCTGTAAAATTGCCCATGCACGATGGAACAGGGTAAGTGAAAGCCTCTATTCCCTCTAGACTCATCCTGTCATGGGTTGTAGCCTTCTTATTCGTGTGTTAAATGTTGATCTCAGAAAGCATAGAGCCATTTCTCCTGGGAGCTGCTATCATCTCTCTGCCACTCAGCCAGTTCGTTTTTGTACCTGCATGCTCCTCAATACATAGTAAATGATTTTTGGGAGGTGTAGAGGACAGATCAAAGCCTTAGGAAATGGAGGAAGGTAAAATAAAATTTATAAATCAGGGAAAGTATGTGTGGATGGTCTCTTCTTAAGACTGAGAAGTGGAGACATCCAGTTTAATCATTTCTAGCCAATTCTCCTTGTAGCCCCTGTGTTTGGAAGACCATTAAACACTCTTACCCTCTTAAAGGCAGAATGTTTAACTTGAAAGTTTCAACAGACTCTGTTTGTTTCCTTCTCATCCTATCATAGCAGGCTTTTGTTTTTTAACTATATTGTTTAAGTATGAGAAAATAGACAAATAAAATAGTGGTTTTTCCAGCAGTAACTCTTATTTTATTTGAAGTTGTATCAACCAGTCATCCATCTTCCAAAGAAAAGTGTGTTGATGAGTAGAATGCTAAGTGGACCCAAATGTGAATGCACAGCCATGGCCTTTTCTGTATTAACATTTTCCTCTTTGTCCATTTGTAAAATGTAAATTTAATTGTCTGGAAATGCTATCTGGGTTTTAAAATTTTTCTTTGCATGGTATTATACCAAGACTCATTTATTCATGTCCCAAACTATGATGCAAGCTTCCTAGCAGTGAATAGCTCTAATGATGATCAGGTCCCTAGCCATTTCATGTTAAATAGCTTTGATAGCCCAACAGCTTGGGAGGAAATTGTTCTTCAGTTGATTCGGCCCCCTGTTTCTCTCCTCTTTCCCTGAGATTTATTCCCTGACAATTGAGGTGTTTCTGTCATTTATAATATGTATTATTTTAGCCCTGATTTCCATTTAAACCTCTGAGGCTGCATAACTTGAGGTTAAACTGCAGATTTCCTTCCTGCTTAATACGGGAAACCAGGTTCAAAATATCTGGCCTTGGGACACTGAACCATCCTTTAAAAATAAACCACACAATTTTAAAATAAAAAATATACCTAGTTTCATATACCTAGACAATTTCCACTTCGAACAGAAATCTTAAATGAAAACAATTGTCTTCAGGTTTTCTTATTTTATTTGAAAAGTAAGGATCGAGTAAGTAATTATTATTCAATAATTTTGCCTTAGGTCATAGAATTTCAGGCAAGGTAAGTGATTGCATAAAAGGAAGGAAATACATAAGTGGCTGAGAGTCTGAGTCTCGGGGGAAAATATTTGATACATCAATTAACTAGCTTTCCAAATGATTATTTCTAAAGAAAATGGGAAGCCAATCTATCCAGTGACATTCTGATCCAGTTCACTTCATCCCGTTCACTGCAGCACACCTCCCTCCCCCACCCCTACACAGGCAGGATTAGAGAGCTAGGTCTTCGTGTAGGGTCAGCAGAAATGAACCCGAAAACAACCTGTGAGTTCTCGTCTCCCTAAGGTTCCTGGGAAGCAGAGTCACCCCCTCTCTCCTTGGCATCAAATAGAGATAAAGAGTTTCAAGATTATTATTACAAAAGGATTTGTTTTTTCGAGTTCATTTCTTCCCCTTACAGACACATTCTGCAGTGTGATGACAATACAGGAGATCTTCTTGAAAGATTAAGCTTGGGAATTTAAACCACTTCAGAATTTACTTAAAGAGATAGGACTCAAGACAAAGATTTACTAATTCCATAGATAATCTGCTGTGATTTTCCAAGAAAACCTTTCTTCTTTTTTCAAAGGAAATTAAAATGAAGCAGAATTATCTTTCAGAAAGACTAACTTGGGTGGATTCCCAGTTGCCTTGCCTAGGTAGCCTTCTTACTTCTCAAAGTGCCCAGTCCCCTGCTCCCCTAGTCACTGGAGCCCCACCATCTCCTGCTGTTCCACTTGCAAATGTCTCACACTCTGCCTGAGCCTATGGCGAAAAAATTACACACATCACACCTAACCAATAAAATGCATTGGGTTCTCTGGTTGACCTCTAGCTTTTCGTACATTCTTTATTGCTTGAAACCTGCTTTTTTCTTCTATTGGGGATGCACCCTACTTATAGAAATGTTTTGAGAATCTCTAATGCATGTATATTCATTTATAAGCTATAAATATATACCACTCTCTGAATATATTGTGTATATTTAAAAATACACACAAAAATAGAACTTTAAAAGTTGTTAGGCCTGGCGTGGTGGCTCACGCCTGTGATTCCAGCACTTCGGGAGGCCAAGGTGGGTCGATCACCTGAGGTCAGGGGTTCGACACCAGTCTGGCCAACATGGAGAAACCCGTCTCTACTAAAAATGCAAAAATTAGCCAGGTGTGGTGGCAGGTGCCTGTAATCCCAGCTACTTGGGAGGCTGAGTCAGGAGAATTGCTTGAACCTGGGAGGTGGAGGTTGCAGGGAGCTGAGATCATGCCAGTGCCCTCCATCCTGGGAGAGAGAACAAGATTCATCTCAAAAAAAAAAAAAAAAAAAAGTTGTTAAATAAAATTTATGAAAGGTCATTGCTATGGTTTGAATGTGTCCCCTATATTTCATGAAACTTATTCCCCAATGTGGTAGTATTGAAACATGGGGTCAGAGCTGAGAGAGATGCTGTTCTTAATAAGTTCATGCCTATAATCCCAGCACTTTGGGAAACTGAGGCAGGAAGATTGCTTGAGCCCAGGAGTTTGAGACCAGCCTGGGCAATGTGGCAAGACCCTATCTCTACAAAAAAAAAAAAAAAAGAAAAGAAAAAAGAAACATGGGGCATTTAAGTGGTGATTACATCATAAGAGCTCTTCCTTCAAGAAGGGATTAATTTATTCACGGATTAATGGGTTATCACAGGGAGAGAAGTGGTGGCTTTATAAGAAGGGGAAGGGAGACCTGAGCCAGCACATCACCATGCTCAGCTCCATGTCATGTGATACCCTGCACCACCTGGGGACTTTGCAAAGAGACCTTACCAGCAAGAAGACTGTCACCAGATGCAGCCTCTTGACCTTGGATTTCTCAGCCTCCATAACTGTAGGAAGCAAGTTCCTTTTTTTACACAAATTATCCAGTTTTGGGTATTGTGTTATAAGCAACAGAAAATAGCCTAATACCGCCATCAATTTGGATTGAGTTCCTGCATTAGGCCCCAACGAACCAGTCCAAAATGGACTCACTCATTTTATGATGCAGTCCCCTCTGCTTTAACTTATTCAAGAAATGTAACCTGACAGTAACCATTCCGCTTTTTGTACTTGCTGTTTCCTTGTTTCTGTTCAAACTACCACACAAAACATGACTGCTATGCCACACCCAGCAAAGTGCCTGCCTTTTCTGTAGACCGAATGCTGCCCAGTTCATGAATCACTGACAAAAGCCAATTTGATCTTTAAAACTCAGTTTGCTGAAATTTTGTTCTTTGATGAAGTATTAAAATAACCATAAATAGAAGTTCTAATATTTTCTTTCTTGCATTCCTGCTGGGATCTGGGCAGCTGACTTTGCATGCCACTGAGTAGGACAGGGATCCCAGAGTTGAGGGATGACTGAGGTGATGTGGTTCAGACTGGCAGACTGAGAGCAGGCAACAGTGCTCTTGAGACCTGGCTTGTGATTGGCTGCATCCAAATTCATTCTGAGTCATTTTTGGCCATTCCACTCCCACTAAGCTCAATGGTGTCATGCATCCAAATGACTAACAGTTGAGCCAATAATAAATCTATCTAATAGTGCGTACCTCAGAATTGTTTCAAAAGAATGAAAAATTTTTAGGGAATATGACACTATTCAACTCTGCCTGCTAGAAACATACAGTTCTCCCTCTTTTTCTAAGATACATTGTAAAAACAGACCACTAGAACATGGGAGGGTTATAACCAGAAATCACAAAACACACAATAAAACCAATATCCTGATGACATTGTAGCATGGATGAAGATTGTGACCTTTCAGAAATTGATCCATTTTGGATAAAACATTTAAAGAGACCTATTTTGTTTTCCTTAACATTATTTAAAAAGTCACTAAAATGGTTTGGTTCTTTAACAACAACAACAAAACATGCAGAGCTTTGCTAGTAAAATGTTGAGTTTGTTTGTAGTTGGTTAGAAAAAAATACTATCCCAGAGCTCTATTATCTTTATTATCTCTAAAATCACCATTGATCTCTAGGAGATGACAGCAGGCCAATGCTCAGACAGAAGCCTCGCTTCAGGGAGAAACATGGGGAAAACTGCTTGCTCCAGGGGAAAGATCAAAGGGAGACATTCACATGTCCTCTGTTTGTTCGCCAGGTTTCTATGGAATCCCTAAAATGTGTTAGGCATTTAGGGCACAGAGCTGAGAGAGATGCCGTTCTTAATAAGTTCTCAGTAGACTTACAGGCTAGTGGGAGAGACAAGTAAACTAGCAATTACCTGGGAGAAGACCTCGCCTGCAGAAACACACAGGGAGCAGTGACAGCCCAGCAGAGCAGCACAGAACAGGGAGCAGATTGCAGCATGTGGGAGACCCTCCGTCTTGCTGACAGGGTTGAATTCTAAGGAATAAGATAAAGTTATGAAAAAGATAAATTAATAAACATTGACTTAGCAAGTACTGTGCATCACATACTCTGCTACAAATATAATGAATATAGTTTCATGATAGGAATACACTGATATTAGGACAGATCTGAGATCTGAGATGCAGACTTCCAGAGTTCATACCTAGCTGTGAATTTTTTTTTTTTTGAGACAGAATCTCATTCTGTTGCTCAACCTGGAGTGCAGTGGCACGATCTTGGCTCACTGCAACCTCTGTCTCCCGGGTTCAAGCGATTCTCCTGCCTCAGCCTCCCAAGTAGCTGGGATTACAGGCACCTGCCACCACACCCGGCTAATTTTGTATTTTTAGTAGAGACAGGGTTTCGCTATGTTGGTCGGCCTGGTCTCAAACTCCTGACCTCAGGTGATCCACCCGCCTCGACCTCCCAAAGTGTTGGGATTATAGGCATGAGCCACCACACCCGGCCCACATTTACTATTAATAGCTGGGTGTAGTTGGGTAAGTTAGCTCACTTCTCTAAATGTCAATTTTGCCATGTGTTTGATGGGATAATAACAGTATCCCATTTGGAGGTAAATAAGATAGCTATGAGGAAGGAACTAGACAATATATGAGCAGCACTTAGGACTATGCCTAACATGATATTAGCTATTATATATCTGTCAATCCTAGTAACTCATGAGGTAGCTATTACTGTTACTGTTATTGTTCTCTCCATTTCAAAGACCAGGAGACCCAGGCCTAGGGAGCATTAGTAACTTGCAGTGCTACTACTATGGTGTGGAATCCAGGCTGACCGGGGACTTCCAGGCAGAGGCACTGGCCTAGGAAAGGGAACGTAAACACACAGTGATTTAGGGAAGAAGGGAATAGGGGATGCTTCAAAAGAAATGATTAACTTGATTATTTCAGGAACAGAAGGCTGAGTGTCAGAAAGTAGTAAATCAGAAATATTTTTCACTACCTGTATGTTAATAATAAGTTGTGCGAATAGATGATCTGCATGAATAGATGAGAAGCAATTATCCTGGAATTCTAGAACTATAGATAGGTTTTGGTATTTTCCACAATTCAACAATCAGAAGGAGAGAGAGAGAGAAAGAGAGAAAGAGACAGAGAGAGAGAGACTTAAGAATCAGATCACAAAACAAAACAAACCAACAGCTGTGCAGTGGAGAAAGGCCCAAATAAATTTGCAATATGTCACAGTATATGCTGAGGTATATCCATTTGTTTTTACCATTGGTTCCACATTTTGTTGACATTTGACATTTAATTGTAAAGAGTGTACTACATATTACTTTGCTTTGTCATACCAAAACATTTTTCTTTTTGATTTACACAATTTTGGTTCCCGGAATATCTTCCTGTCCAGTTCTAAAGCTCAAGTTTCTATACTCCTATGCCACACCCTAAGTTACAGTTCCAGCTCAGGACTGGTGATGGTGACCAGGAAGGTTACATGATCCAACACCACCAAGCAGTAGTGGCCCCTTTTCCTGGCTGCCACCAACAGGAGTGAGCCAGTCCACCCAGGTGCCTCTGAAAGGAGCCCTGCTCTCTCTGCAAAGCTGCTCACATTCTGCTGGGTGACCGTGCTGTGGAGAGCCTCTTGCTTACTCTTTCAAGCTTACCCCTAGGTAATTTATTAAAGGAAAAATAAGAGAAAAGTATCTGAAACACTAACATTAGTAGTTTTCTCTTTGAATGATAGAAACAAAAACAACGAATCATTACTTCCTTTCATGTATTTACTAACTCACCTTTCCTACTAAGGTTTAAGAGTGAGAAACATCAAGGTTTGACTAACAATGCTGAAGTTCCATGTCATCTGTGTGTGGCTCATGACTGTCTTTTTTTCCCCCTAACAAAGCAGACTTTGGGCATTGTTTTGATCCCATTAATGACCACCCAAGATAAGCAGCTTTTCCATACAACTTCTTTCTCCACTCCAGGGGTTTTTAAACCACAGAGAGGCTTTGAAAACAAATGCGTAGCTTTTAGGGATCCCAAGGTAGAGCCACTAATAAATTAGAAATAAATAGAAATTCTCCCTACAATTTTTGCTATACAGATAAAATAGAATGGGTCTTTCTTGAGCCTGTCATTGCAGCAGCTCAGGTTTTGCCAGTGGTGTCTGTCAGATTTTGAGGGCCTGCAGCTAAAATTTACTACATCATAAGAAATGCATGCATCACTTATTTCTATGAATGTTGTAAACACAATCACTAAACACGACAATTAGTTTAGCAGAAAGTACATGCAAGCAGACTGAAAGATAAGCTAATGAATAACTTTTCTCTTCAAATTCAAAACACATTTATGTGACTTAAGATCTGAAAAAAATCAATAAAATGTAAAATCATCTAAAATACTTTTGGTCAAACTTGAGCTCAAATGACCCTCAGTGGAAACAAATGTTTGCAAAAAATACTTCTGGATACCTGATGTCTCACTGTGGTTTTTCAGTGTTTGCCTCTCGGGGAGAAAGCATTGGTTAGTATGTAGTGTTCTCATATTCCCTGGTGTGTAGTATACCATTGAAGTCATGAGTTAAAACCTTAGGAAAAATCACAAGAAGACTTTAGAGAGACTGTCAATGACTTTGAACGTTGCCTCTATAGCATCTGTAGCAACCAGAACAACTCTCCCAGTTGCGGGTAGAGCTGCTTCTGTTCTTTGTTCCCTCCCTCTCTTTTCCCTCCACCGTCCAGCACACAGGCAGTGCTGTGTGCTCAGGAGCAACTAAGCGTTTGCTCGGTGGCTTGTACTTTCCTTAAATTTTCTTAGATAAAGGAAGTAAAAATTACCTTTCTGCACCTAAAGCTCCAGCTGAGGTTCTGATCACTGCAGGTATTTGTCCAGCTTCACATGCAATAATATCAGCCTGGAGTGTAAGACTGCTGAGAGATTCTCAAGGAGAGATGCTTTAAACTCTTCGGGGAGTAAGAGAGACCTAAGTAAGAAAACAACCAAATATCGGCCAGGTGCAGTGGCTCACGCCTGTAATCCCAACAATTTGGGAGGCCGAGGCGGGCGAATCACCTGAGGTCAGGAGTTTGAGACCAGTCTGGCCAACATGGTGGAACCCCGTCTCTACTAAAATTACAAAATTAGCCAGGCCTGGTGGTGCAAGCCTGTAGTCCCAGGTACTTGGGAGGCTGAGATAGGAGAATCACTTAAACCTGGGGAGCAAAGGCTGCAGTGAGCCGAGATTGTACCAATGAGCCGAGATTGCACCAATGCACTCCAGCCTGGGCAACAAGAGCAAAACTCTGTATCAAAAGACAAAAGAAAGAAAGAAAGAAAGAAAACAACCAAGTAAGAATAGGAACTATTTGTACAGTGTCTGCTCAATAAGGACTTTAAATACATTATTTTATCTGATTCCCATAGCCTCCCTTCAGGTGATATTACTACCTGTCTTGGGCAGCAGGCCAGTGACGGAAGCTAAATCTTCACAGGGCTGAGTCTGGGTGTAACAGTGCGAGCCTTCCAGCGGTCGTCTCCTTTCACATGGGTCATCCCTGGCGTGAGCTTGTCTCTCCAGTTCCTTCACTTTGGTTGTTCCTTCAGTATAGCTTCATCTCTACCTTCACTTTATTATTTATTTATTTATTTATTTATTTATTTATTGAGATGAGTTTTGCTCTTGTTACCCAGGCTGGAGTACAATGGTGTGGTCTTGGCTCACTGCAACCTCTGCCTTCTGGGTTCAAGCAATTCTCCTGCCTCAGCCTCCCAAGTAGCTGGGATTACAGGCACCTGCTACCACACCTGGAGAATTTTTGTATTTTTAGTAGAGATGGCGTTTCACCATGTTGACCAGGCTGGTCTTGAACTCCTGACCTCAAGTGACCTGCCCTCCTCTGCCTCCCAAAGTGCCAGGATTACAGACATGAGCCACTGTATCTGACCTCCACCTTCACTTTAAACTTCTTTTGAGCCACTTTTACCCTCTGAGAATGCACATATATAGGTAACTTGTGGGCCAGACCTGATAAAAATGATGAGACAGCTACTGTCTAGGGAGAAAGATGATGGGATGTGGAGAGAGAAGGGTGTTACATAGGACATTCCAATGAATAGGGAATCTGTCTTTTTGCACAGAATTCAAGACTTGAATTTGCTTTAGTCTTCAGAAGTTTGGGAGCTGGCTCATGTATGTGTTTGCAAAGTAACATTTACATTCGCCGCCGTAGACGTATGCTACACTAAATGTTACCTAAGAGGTAAGGCCGTCCAGAGCATCCCCGAAAGCACAGTCTGATTCCAACCCTGGAGGCAGGTATTTATTTGGTAAAGGAGGGATTGGGATGAGGGGCAGAGGGAGTGGAAGAAGAAAGGAAGGGAAGCCTCTGGGGCTCTGCAGGTGTGAACTTTCCTTCACTGCCTGGCAGGTTTCCTTGGGCATCCATAGTGAACCCTACAGCAGGAAGCCAGAAGCACAGGGAGTGGCCTGCAGCAAAGGGGCTGGCAGGTGCCACCTGCTCAAAGCTGGTCAGTCCCTGTAGGAAGCAAGTCACTTCAACAGTGGCCACAGTGGGAATGACAGACCCCCCCAGAGGACTAGCAGGGGCACAGGGAGTGGCCAATAGGGGAGGACGGTCTGCTGTCACTGCACAAGAATAAAAGTGGAATGCAGCGGAGCAGAGAGTACTTGTTCTTAGTTATCCTGAAAGCTTAAACTCACTGATCTTTTTGTTTTCCCTACACGAAATTTCTCTGAAAAACCTTCACATACATAAAATATTCACAATGTTCCTAAGAGTTTATTGTGAAACACAAAAGACCAAGATGTCACGAATATCGGCGGGCATGTGATAGTCTCCAGCATTCCTTCCATCCCTCACCCATTGTGTAGGATGTGGGTTGTAGGAAACTGAGCTCATCCTCCACTCCACAGGTGGAGCCCGGACTATTTTAACTCATCAAGGTCATCCCAGCCTCCTTTGCACAAAGATTAATTTAAGGAATTCAGGTTGAAGCCAATCAGTACCTGTCATTCCCATGGTATATGGATTAGTACTAGAGGTTCCAGAAACCTCTTCCCCAGGATGTTGTGTAAATGGATATGAGGCCTGGAATGACCATACTTATTTTTACCCCCTTGAGTGAAGCCAGCCTCGGGCAACACCCACTAAACAGAAAATTGAGAGACAGTCCCTGAATAGAGCCAACCTTGAAGCCATTCCGCACTGGACTTCCAGCTGGGCAGATACCATTTCTTATCATTGAAGCCATGGTGAATCAGATTTGCAGCCTAAAGAATCTTAACTGACATTTCAACAGTCTTCGCCTCCTCAACGTTTAATGAATGATTTAATTTCATGGAGCATTTTGATTCCAGAGAAGGAAAAGTTGTCCCTTTCTTAGGCTGGCGTGGACTTCTTCCTTTGAGTTCACATATTGACTTGTTTGCGGATTGCATTGGTTTGAGGTCAAGATGGAATTGTTTAGCATTAGCCCTTCAAGTACTCTTTCAAATTGTCATTTTTTTTTCTACTGAAACAGTTTGACCAACTAAGTTGCAATTCACCTTGAAACTATTTGTCACCCATAACCTGTACAGTTAGACTGTATTGATGGAAAAGATTTCAAGGCATTTTCCAAGGAAGAAAAAAAAGGCCCGGAACTCAGTGTTATTTTTTTAAGCCTCACTTATGTAATACAGTGTATACTCAATTGTTTCTTATTATGGTAATTCCCATCACATTAATATTTCATATCCCAAAGATTTCGTTTGTTGGCCCTATTTTTTAGTAGTTACCTAGAGAAGTTGTCCTTAATCTATGTGGGGCTCTCAGGAATGCCTCCTTAGTGGAAAGGAGACCAACTTTATAAGCAGGTCCCTGGGGAGAGGCACAACTTTCTCTATTACAGAGGGTTGTGTTGTAGAAGCTGTTCCTGTGTCATCGTGTCCCTGAGTGTGACTCATTCCTCACAGCCTTTGCAGTAAATCCATTAGAAGCCACGCAAGGGACCATTTCTGTGTGACAGATACTAGAACAATGAAGCTGGTTCATGCTAAATGTCTATGGCAAGAGACATTCCAAATCTGTCAAATGTTTAGGCAAAATTGTCCACCCTTCCTGCAACTGCAAATTAGACTTAGTGGAATATGACGTTTGACTTCACATCTATGTATGATTAACTGTCAGGTAATTCAAGGGACCTTTAGCTCTTGACTCAGAAAAGCTACAGCATCAGGAGCTAACAAATGTCAGCTTACTGCAATTCACAAAAGGGGGTTATAAATATTCACTTTCCATCAATTCATATTTAGTAAGTATTATTCAAATTTAAATCAATTTGTTCTAAGAGTTTAGAACTCTTTCAAATTATAGTTTCTGGATCTAATTCTCTTATGGACTGCTGCATGTATAATTATTACTCTCACAAATACATATTCTATTATTTTATAGGATACTGCATTTAATGCAAGTGTATGAGGCACCAAAGCTCTCCCATGTAGTCAAAACTTATAATTTCACTTTTTCCAGGGACTTGGGTAGTATAGTACTGATCTAGCCATATAACAGAGATTCTAAAATTTTAATTTTCAATGGACTTAGTGAAATTATTATGTCAAAATAACTTAAGCAATAATTTATAAGGGTTTTTGGAGGTGCCCAACAAACAGAAAGTTTTAAAGAAGATGTTCTTGTCCTGCCCATCCCTGGGACACAAGGGAGCCAGCACTGGTGCGAGTCAGAATTCTGGGTCCCAACCCGGGACCCCCAGTCATCGGTCACAGGGCAGGTGAGTCCTTTTCTCTGAGCCTTGGTTTCTTTTCTTGAGGAATGGAGACAATAATACCCTTAAGACTGTTGAAGGAATTAAATGAGGTAACAGTAGATGCTAATTTCCTTTCTCCTTTTTCATCCCTTAGAAACACTTCAAGAGAAAGAAAATTGAGGTTTCTGATTTCAAGATTTCTTAAGTCTTCATACCATGCCTTACATGACATTCTCCTGACAACTTGTGACTACAAACAGAGGATTACCGCAGAATCATAAGCAAGCACGGGGACAGATTGATTTTGAGATATTCTCTAAGACAGTCAGTTGACTGCGGAAACATCCAGACTGGAGCTTGTGTTTTGCAAACAAGCATGCTAGAGACTAAACAAGACATGAAAGGTTTGCCTTTCTTGGTCTAGAACACATTTCTTTTAAAGATTTACCATCATAAAGACTTCTTTTTGAAAAGCTTTGTTGCAAACCAACTTGTAAATTTAAACTTGCTCTGGAGAAAATTGTTTGTCAATGCAAAAGTTCAGCTAGGTTGCTTGGAATGATGACCAGATATGTCACTAGAATCCTCTCTTCTGTTTTCTTTCCTCTGTTTAGGCTCTGGCTCATGTCTTGGTTTTGGTTGTTGAGAGGTTCACCTTGGGGGGTTTTGGAGGGATTTATCTGGAAAACACATGACATAAGCACATCAGGAGAAGAATTCAAATCTTCTTCTTAGGTAAAAGGGGTTAAAATACTCTTAATTAGTCATCTATCAGGCCATTGGGCTGTCAGTACAGATGATAATTTTTTTTTTTTTTTTTTGAGATGGAGTCTCATTCTGTCACCCAGCCTGCAATGCAGTGGCATGATCTTGGCTCACTGCAACCTCTGCCTCCTGGGTTCAAGCAATTCTCCCACCTCAGTCTCCCGAGCAACTGGATTACAGGTGTGCACCACCACACCCAGCTAATTTTTGTCTTTTTAGTAGAAATGGGGTTTCACCCTGTTGACCAGGCTGGTTTCAAACTCCTGACCTCAGGTGATCCACCTGCCTCAGCCTCCCAAAATGCTGGGATTACAGGCGTGAGCCACCTTGCCTGGCCAACAATGTTTTAAATAGTTAAGACTGCAGCATTTGGAACCAGGGGCAAATGTTTGAGCAACATTTCAACATGTTGTCTCAACAAACTGGAGACTACAATATTATTACCTAATTCACCAAGCTGTTAATGAAGACTAGCGAGAAAAGGCACATGAAGTACCTAACCCACATTGTCCAGAATATGCAAAGGCCTCAGCACATGGATGAAAATATTGCCTGTCTGGGTGCCTTGGATGGATTTATTACAGTCAGGCTTGCACTGCAGCTACAGAAAACTCCCAGCACAGTTATTGATTGCTCTTGTAGTCAATACCCCATACCAACAAATACTTTGGAAACTTGTTGGAGAAATACTCTTTCTGGTAGTTCTGGGCTATGCTCGGGGGATCACTTGGGAGTTCTAGAAGCTGGAAAGAATCTCTCAAAGGTAAAAGATTGAAAACAATGTAGGGAAACATGGAAAAGAATGGAAGTGAGCTTCTTCCACGTGGGCGAAACGAGACAGTCATGACTAATGCTAGATTTAGTCTTCCTTGGCTGAGAGCACAGTGTTTATTCAAAGTTGAATCTAGAGGGAAAGAGAATATACATGTATGCAAAACATCATAAGGGAGAGTTTTCTTAAAGACATTGGCTCCTCATCTCAAATTCATTAGCACATATATGCCCACACAAGAACACACAAGAACTTTCTGCTCCGACCAAATACAAATATCAAAAAGGAGAAATGAAAACAGATTTTCTGTCTTACCAAAATATTTTTCTTATTACTCTCATTTCCTGGGTTATGGGTGTTAATAAATGCAAAAAGCATTTATAAATCTAGAAATCCATCCCAAAAGATGTTTTTCTACAGTTCACAAAAATCATACAGTTCTAGAGACCAATGTATTCTAATTTTAATTTGAAGTAAGGAAACTATGAACAACAGAGGTAGAGTTAATATGAGTAGAGAAAGGGTCTAATACCAAGTGGCACAAATGCAATTAAATTCTGGTTCATATGACTCCCCAATTCATAGCTTTACTTTTATAACATCCCACCATTCAGGAAACTTATAGCGCACTAAATTCCTTTATTTTGTGAAAAAAAAATTATCATGAGAAAAGACTGCTGTATAGGACATCAAATTAAATTTGAGTGTCAAAAACTGACTTTCTTTAAACATAGCAAAGCCCTCCAAAGGTAAGCAATCTAAAAGTATTTTTTCTTGATCCCTGATCAACTCTGCTGTTAACACCATCTATCAGGTTCTCATGATTACATTGCAAGCAATGCCAGGACTAGAGCCCAGGTGGCTATGACTCACCAACCAGGTATCACTGGTAGAAAGAAAGAAATCTGAGGTTTCAAAGTGGAATGAGAAAGGAAATGAAGGCCACTTTCCCCTTAATCCACAATGAATGAAGTATTGATACTGGGACTCACCTGGTGCAAGAGTGAAGAAACAGCTGGATTTTATTTGTTCCTTTTGCCTGCTGCTTAGAACAATGGAAACTGCACTAACTGGCTTCACAAAGAGGTTTGATTGATGGCAGCTTTTCAGATATCTCTGTGGCTTAGTCTTATCTTGTTTGGTATCTCCATTGTTTCTGAACTGTAAACACCAAAGGAAGGACCCATTCAAAATGCAAGTACTAGGCTTATTCACACGACTCAAGATATTCTTTTCCAAAGTTGAGTAATAGAATGTGTCATAAAGACATCGAAATCTGGGTAGACCTGATTTTAAAATTTGATTCATGACTGTCTTGACTGTCTTGTTTCGCCCACGTGGAAGAAGCCCATACCCATTTTTCTCCATGTTTTCCTACATTGTTTTCAACGGTTTAGCTTTGGGGAGATTCTGCCCAGCTTTTAAGACCCCCAAGTGATCCCTGAGCATAGCCCAGAACTGCCAGAAAGAGTGACTTCTGAAGCATTTGTCAGTGAGGGGTATTGACTAGAAGAGCAACCAGGTAGGAATCAAAAAACTGCTTGGAATTGTCTATAGCTGCAATGCAAGCCTGACTTGAGTAAATCTATCTGAGGTATCCAGACATACAGACAATATTTGCATCCATGCAGAGTCATAGACTGACATACATTGAGGACTTTTCGTATTCCAGACATTGCATTAGGCACTTCATGTACATTTGCTTGCTTAGGAGAACTCTGAAATCTTAGGTCACATTAAGAGTCTTTGATGATTTACCCACACGCAGGCACACTCACACACACACACACACACACAGAAGGCACTGGACTGGACTGCCTTTGAGTTGAATGCTGATCTCGAGATAACCCCTTGTCTGCATTTCTTCCACCCAAATTTCAATTGGTTAAACTTTGTGTCTGTTTCCCCTGCTAGAAAATTATTGAGCAATAATGATTTTAGGTAACAATTTAAAAGGAATCTGTATATCTCTAATTCCAAAAATTTAAAAACTATTCATACCCATGGGGAAGTTGATTCCCTTAAAATTATGTATTCTTTGTAACGTCACCTTTGTAGAACAAAATTCCTCTCTTTTCTTTTTTTTGGAGACAGAGTCTTGCTCTGTCACCCAGGCTGGAGTGCAGTGGAGCGATCTCAGCTCATTGCAGCCATTGCCTCCTGGGTTCAAGTGATTCTCATACCTCAGCCTCCCAAGTAGCTGGGATTACAGGATCATGCCACCACACATGGCTACTTTTTGTATTTTTAGTAGAGACAGGTTTTCGCCATGTTGGCTAAGCTGATCTCAGACTCCTGGCCTTCAGCGACATCCCGCCTCAGCTTCCCAAAGTGCGGGGATTGCAGGTGTGAGCCACCGTGCCCAGCCCTAAATTTCTTTGTAGTGCCACCTTAAGTATCCCTATGGATGAAACAGAAACTTGCTCAATCTGTTACCTCATTTTTGGTCTGAAGTCTAGAATAATAAGATACCAGGATTATGAAGCAATATATGAGTTGTTTGGAACACAATGCAACTCTGTTTATTGTATGCAACTTCAGATAAGCTAAACAAGGATTTAAACTAACACTCCTTTTTGTTTGTATATTTGTTATCGCTAGGACTTCCTTTTTCAATTTAAAGATTGTGCCTTATGTGAGAGATCCATTCTAACCAAGCGAAATGTTTAGCAGACTACAAAGCATTTAGCTTGCCTTGTCTATTTACATAACTGAGTTGAGTACTGGACTATAAAATCTTGCATAACATTATTTTGATTAAAAGTAACTGGTTCAACTTGTTGCATGACAAGAATGAAACTTGTAAATATAATGCATTTATTCATGAGAAATGGTCATGTTTCATATAAAACTTTTTTTTAAAAAATAAAACTTTAAAATAGTTCAGTGCTGCTTTTACCTTTATACAATGAAGAAATAGTCTCCCCCGCAGCAGAGTTTGAAAATTAAACTACTCCCAGCATGAAAAAAGTCTGATTTGTGCATCAAATGGGACAAAGCTTATAACTGCAGGAGTTGGGGAGGTCTTATTTCCACACTTAGTTTTGGAATCAGAAACAACCAATAACTATGCTAACCCCTTAGCCCTTGGAAAGTCATGATTTAGATGTGGTATTTGTACAACCTCGAGCAGGTAGAATAAAGCTGATGACATCATTTGGCTGCGCACAGTGGCTCACGCCTGTAATCCCAGCACTTTGAGAGGCCGAGGTGGGCAGATCACTTGAGGTCAGGAGTTTGAGACCACCCTGGCCAACATGGTGAAACCCCATCTCTAGTAAAAATGCAAAAATTAGCCGGGTGTGGTGGTGCACACCTGTAATCACAGCTACTTGGGAGGCTGAGGCATGAGAAACCCTCGAACCTGGGAAGTGGAAGTTGCAGTGATCCCAGATAGTAGCACTGCACTTCAGCCTGGACAATAGAGTGAGACTCTGTCTCAAAAAAAAAAAAAAAAAAAAAAAAAAAAAAAAAAAAAAAAAAAAAAAGGCTGATGACATCATTTAACAAAAGGTTGGGTTCCTTAATGTTACTGATATCACATCAGCCTGGTACTGACCTGCTTGCCCTGTATCTTGTCCTTGCTCTTACTGGTCTATTCTTGTCAATTCCAAAGCGAAGAAGTTGTTTCAGTGTATTCATTACCACTTTTCCCCCTCCAAATCTATACTTCAGAGGTTGTGCAAAGCTCCAACTTTTCCGTTCCAACAAGGCTTACGGTTTTTTTGCCGCCCTCTGTAGGAAAGGAGGTTATTCTATTTTTCCCAGACACATTAAATGGTGTGACTTGCTTCCCACTGTTCCATTTATATAATCTATGAAGCATTCAAAGTATTTGTATCTCAAGTGAAAACAGAAATTCAATTATATCAAAATTTCCATCAGGGCATTTTACAATAAGTTAAAGATCTTTCTATTATTTTTTACTTGTTAGTATAATAGTGTGTCAGAAATAGCAATTCGGTGAATATACTACAAAATTATCAAAATTTTAATGCTTAAAAAACATAATTTCTTTAATGCAACTATCAGAATTTGAGTTAACTACATTATTTTGTCAAGCTTCTAGGTAATATTCGAATGGCTTATTTAAGCCTATGGATACCAAAAAATGGTGACTAAAAGCACACAATATCTTGGGAAGCACTTTTTTATCATGATTTATAAGAGATCTGTCTTCGGTCACTTCCCTGGGAAACATTCTCCAAGATTTGTGCGCTGAGATTGCGCACTGGAAATTTCTTTCGGAGGCCCTTCTAAGTCAGCGCAGTAAGTGAAGGGAGTACATTTTAGCAGAGGAAGGAGCTGAACTGTGATGTCTGCACAATGCACAAAAAACAAGGCAGAAAACTCAACCTCTCCCAAAGGAAGCTCTGGAGCTCAGATCAGAACTGTCCTGCTTTGAAGCAAGGGCAGAACATTCTGCACTCCCTCACTTCCCCCAACCCACCCACAGCCCTGTCCCATAGACTCGTAGAAGGAGGCCATCCCTGGGCAAGGTAGCCTAAGATAATTCACGGAGAAGGACTCAGACGAGAATCTTTGACTGCCAGTGCTCCCAGCAGCTGGGAAATGAGTGTCCCAGCTCTGAAGGTAACATCTGAATGGAGCACCCCAGTCTCCACGCTAACATTCATAGGAAAACAACTGGGTAGACAAGCGGTTTGGTTCATAAGCCTAGGAGATTCACTGCACTGCATTAAACTCTTCCCTGCCTTCCTTTAGCCCTTTTTTTTTTTTTTTTTTTTTTTTTTTGAGACAGAGTCTCAATCTGTTGCCCAGGCTGGCCTGCAGTGGCGCTGTCTTGGCTCACTGCAGCCTCTGCCTTCTGGGTTCAAGTGATACTCCTGCCTCAGCCTCCCAAATAGCTGGGATTCCAAGTGTGCACCACCATGCCCGGCTAATATTTGTATTTTTCAGTAGAAACAGGGTTTCACCATGTTGGCCAGGCTGGTCTCAAACTCCTGACCTCAAGTGATCTGCTCACCTTGACCTCCCAAAGTCTTGGGATTATAGGCGTGAGCCACTGTGCCCGGCCTATTTTAACCCCTTTTCTAATCTAGTCCTTCCTACTGTCATGAAATAGAACAAATGCAAACTAAGTTAGCAGGCCACATCCCAGGGAAGCTGGTAGAAGACATGAGACTCCTGGGAGAGACAAAAGGATGGTTTATTTTTCACAGCAATACAGTAGCTGAGGCATCTGCATTTCTGTTGGTTCTCTATTCCCCAGTTCCCACAGGACAATGTAAAGAGGGCCAGAAGACATGTGCAGACACAGCAGTCACGATGTGGTAGAGGAAGCTTGAATGTAGGGAACTCGGACTTTTTAAACTAGGCAGTAAGTATGCCTGCCCTTTGCTTCAGAGATCGTGTCATCTCTGTCTTCCAAGACTATTTGCTGTATAAACATTCTTGAAGATATAGCCCAGAACGCAGATGGCTAGTGTCTCTTTTAGCAAAATGCAGATATTCAGAAACACGAGAGACCCATGAAGAATTTCCACCAGCAGCTCCTGCCTCATCAGCTGCCACAGAGAGAGAGAGAGAGAGAGAGAGAGAGAGAGAGAGAGCTGTACACTGTAGTGAGTGTAGTGAGCGCATGCGCTAAGGCCAGCTGCTTGAGTTTCAGTGCTGGTTCTATTACTCCAAAGAATGTGACTTGAGGCGAGTTCCTTAACCTCTGTAAGCCTTAGCTTACTCATCTGTGAAATGGAAATACTGGCAGTACCTATGGCCTATGGGTTGTGTAAGCATACATTGAGATAAGCCCCATGAAATGGCTGGCATGTGGTAGTCAGGTGCTAAGTGAATGGTAATCCTGTTATTCCAGTAGCCTGGATACAGACCAACTGCCTGGTTATTCTCCCCAAGCAGTAGGAGAAATAGGAAAAAGGGTGTTTGAAGTTTTTAGCCAACAGAGAAGTGGCTGGCCGCTCATAAGGCTCTCTGCAGACCCTCCTTCACCTTGCGTGTGTGTTGAAGTTCCTGGCCCTGCACTCCACAGCCGTGCGTTTTCACTCAGGTTTGGCTTCAGTAAGGCAGACAGCTGTTTGCGTTTCACATACTGTGACTCGAGTAGTTCCATAAGCTTCGGTGACCTGAAGTGTTCCTCTGGCAGCCAGCTGTAAATCTCTTGCTCAATCTCCTTTTAACTCCTCAACCTTAGAGGCCAAGCTGACATAATCCGTATCTGTGGGCTCAGCCCCACCGCAGTGGCCTGAGCTAATCCTACTTTTGCAAATAAGAAACACAAAGATCTCTGCTGTGTTTGTTTTTGTTTTTTGACAGAGTCTCACTCTGTTGCCCAGGCTAGAATGCAGTTGCACAGTCATGGCTTGCTGCAGCCTCAAACTCCTGGGCTCAAGCAGTCCTCCCACCTCAGCCTCCTGAGTAGCTGGGACTACAGGCGTGTGCCAACAAACCCAGCTAATTTTAAAATATTTTGGAGAGACAGGGTCTGGCTATGTTTCTCAGACTCATCTTGAACTCCTGGCCTCAGGTAATCCTCCAGCCTCGGTCTCCCAAAATGCTGGGATTTACAAGCGTAAGTCACCACACCCAGCCTCCTCAACAGTTTCAAGTGCCAAGTTTTTTTTCTCACTGACGGAGCATATCATTCTGCGGTAGCTGCCAGGGCCTGGAATTACATTTTAAGCTCAATTTCAATTGAATGGAAATGAGACCTAATCTCCCACTCCACGACCGTCACTTAAGGAAAATATTTTAAAGGGGAGACATTTTTCTTTCAACATCATCACTTTCTCCAAACATGACAAAATCACACATCAAAACCAAATCTCAAGTTCAAGTTGTTTGTAGAGCTTTGTTGCGTTGTAGCAGGGATTTAGTAAATCTCACAGGCTTTGACAGGTGGTTAGGTAGTAAGCTATCTTTCAGAAGGGATTTAGTTACTCCTTTTCTGTGAAGTCTGTCTCTAAAATTTTTGCTACCAATACTCTGTCTCTCAGTTTTATAACAACATAAATGTATATCAGAAAGTATCTAAAACAGGCTGGGTGCGGTAGCTTATGCCTGTAATCCCAGCACTTTGGGAGGTGGAGGTGGGTGGATCACCTGAGGTCAGGAGTTCAAGATCAGTCTGGTCAACATGGTGAAACCCCATCTCTACTAAAAAAAAAAAAAAAAAAAAAAAATAGCTGGGCAAGGTGGCGAGCACCTGTAATCCCAGCTGCTTGGAAGGCTGAGGCAGGAGAATTGCTTGAACCTGGGAGGCAGAGGTTGCAGTGAGCCAAGATCACACCACGGCACTCCAGCCTGGGCAACAAGAGGAAAACTCTGTCTCAAAAGAAAAAAAAAAGAGTTAATAGATAAACAGATGATAGATAGAGATTTTGCTTTTTAAACCTCTTCATCCACTGTAATAGCCTACATGGTTTGTTAAAAGGGTAAGTATTATCCTTTCATCTCAACCCACATTTCATTCAGAATATTAATGGCTATTCCTAGAATCCTCCTTTTCCCATCCCTGAAAAGCAACATACTCATATTCTTTGTTTTGGCAAAGGTCTTTATTACAGCCATAAAAGATAATGGATTTATCTAATTTCATCGTTTTTACTAACCAAAGTTATAAAGTTTTAATTCTGCCTAGATGTTGCCAGAGTATAATGTGTCTTCAACCTAAATTATCACAAAATAGGTAAAAACTTGGCTTCGTCATTCTCAGGATAATTTAGGTTATTGGTTTAATCCATCTAAAATAGCCTCTGAACTTAGAGATTGAAGTACACTACACCTGTTTCCTTTCATGTTTTAAGTACTATGATAAGTTGCCAATAATTTATAAAAGAATGAACAAGAAAAGCCACAATCTCTTTCAAGTGTTTTTCACTATTTTCAAAAGACAAAGTTAAATGTTTTTTTTTTTTTTTTTTTTTTTTGAGACGGAGTCTTGCTCTGTCGCCCGGGCTGGAGTGCAGTGGCCGGATCTCAGCTCACTGCAAGCTCCGCCTCCCGGGTTTAGGCCATTCTCCTGCCTCAGCCTCCCGAGTAGCTGGGACTACAGGCGCCCGCCACCTCGCCCGGCTAGTTTTTTGTATTTTTAGTAGAGACGGGGTTTCTAGCCAGGATGTGTTAGCCAGGATGGTCTCGATTTCTTGACCTCGTGATCCGCCCGTCTCGGCCTCCCAAAGTGCTGGGATTACAGGCTTGAGCCACCGCGCCCGGCCAAATGTTTTTTATTTTTAAGGTACTATTTAGTTTTCCTTTTGTTACTTTTCCAAATTTTTTAAAAATTAATTTTTTATTTTGAGATAATTGTAGATTCACAAGCAATTACAATAGATAATACAGAGGTATCTCACGTACTTTTAACCTAGTTTCTCCCAGTGATAACATCTTGTAAAACTGTGGTACAATATCACAGCCAGGAAATTGACACTAATGTAATCCACTGATCTTATTCAGATTTCCCAGTTTTTCCTGTATTCCTTTGTGTGTGTGTGTTTATTTCTATGCATAAATGTTCTATTTTTTTCTTCCATTAAGTTTTCAACCAAAAGAAAATCAGACTGCATTTGTGTTTCTGCTTCTGGAAATAGGAGATAGTGATTTTAGCCACAGAAATCAGAATCCACCCTGGAGTGTGCTGTTTTCCTGTGATAGCAAGAAAATGTTCCATTTGAAAACTGCTCCACAAAGAATCATCAGAAACCACAGAAAACAAATGATGGTGTTGGCGGCTTTTCTGTATAGCTCAGTCTTTTATTTCAGAACTCTATATGCTAATAGGGCAGGATTCTCTCTCATCTCCGCCTTCCTTTTTTATTTCTATTCGTTTTTAACAGACAAAGCAAAAACAGCCTTTGAAAAAATCACAAGTAAAGTAAATCTATTCTTTAGAGAGTTATATGTGGATGATAAACTTAAGACAAAACTGGTTAATGGCGTGTACTAAGAGATCTGATCTTTCTAATGAACACATCTACAAAAACGAACAAAGTAGTACGTTATTCTTTAATGCAAACTTGAAAAAAAGCAAAATTATAAAAGGTCTTGGGGAATAAAAATGAAGAACTCATCCCCTAAAATAGTTGTAGTGCTTTCTTACATCTTGGAGAGTGTCCTTACCTTAACACAAATACACAGACAGCACACACCTACACAGACATGCACCCACGTTCATACACACACATACATACCCACGCACATACACACGCACATACACGCACATACACGCACACAGAGCTCAAATACAAAAGGCCAAATCAAACACCCCAGTGAGGGGAGTGGTTTTGCCAAATTGCAGATATTGTAGCTCCTACAGTCAATGTGGGAGAAAGGATTGTTGTTGGCAAAGCATGGAGGACAGTGATTATTTTCTCAGGAAAAAAAGGTTCGATGTCATATTTTCCTCTGTTTTAACACAAATGACCAAACATTTAGAAAAATAAGATGCTTAAATCTTGCTGGGATAGAGTAATCTCATCTCAAGTTAGCTTAAGAGTAAAACCCAAAGTCTGCTTACCTCGGAGTTTTTTCCATAAGGGCACGTCGTTGTCACTTGATCGGCTTTTCCCACCAGGCTCTTTTCTTTCCACGTTTTCTGAAGTAGATACGCCTGAGAGGAAAAAAATAGGGAGACACTGAAAAAAGGAAGGGGGTGAGAGTGAAACACTCACAGAAACCTGCCCATTTGAACTGTTTGTTCATCTTTGAATAATCTGAGAGTGTACGCAGCGCAGTCTCTGAGTGTTATCTGCAGAAAGCAGACCACATGGGCTATCACAGACCTGCTCAGTGATGGAGTTTCACCAGGGATCCAGGCCGAATACCCTCTCACAGGGCCACCTCCTGATCTTTAGCTCTGCGAGCCTTTGTTGTTTCGTGCTGGAGCTTTTAGTTGAAAGTAAAATGAAAGAAGCCCTCAGACTTCATGAATTCCAGGTATCTGTGAAGTGAGACTGGCAACATTTTTTCCTCCCACAATAAAAACGTTCTCTAGTCGGAGAAAGTATTCTGAAGCTTCTCTGTTCAGACCCTGGTGTTCTGAAACCCACAGAGAGGTTCACAGGATGGAAGCAAATGAGGTCAGTGGATTCTCTTTTTGCACTCAGAAAAGAACACCCTGCTAGGCGCTGGGTCACAAAAGGCGTGCTCTGAAGTGGCTCCACGCTGTCCTACAGCATGGGTGGCAGAGATACTGCATCAGCAAAGAAATCGTGTAAAAATCGAAATTTGTCAGCAGAAAGTCATTCTGCATTAATAATGAAACAGACAAACCTTTTAAAACCATCCGTTCCTTTTAATTCAGAAGCACATGATAGAGGCAGCAATTTATAAGCCAACCAAATCGTTTTGCAGTTAGGCACACGTGAGGCCTTTCCTGATGGCTGCAAAGCCAAGCATAACCGGATGGTTGGTTGCCACGTGGGATGTGGGAGCCAGAGGCCCCGGCTTTCCTCTGGCCCTGGTGCAAACTGGCTGGTGGGTGAGATAGGCCTGTTTCTGTTAGCCCAGTTCACCTAGTTCCAAAGAGGACTCTGGCTCCTTCTAGATCTGGCCGCAGAATTCATGAGACGCATGGATTTTGGACAGCACCCCAGAGCAGCACTCAGAAGAAAGGTCTCCAACGGTGAAGCCTTCCGAAGGAGAAAACAGAGGACACAAGCACCCCTGTCTCCACACACTGCACCTCCTTTGGATGATTCAGCTTCTGGTCTGAAAGACGTGGATTAATGGCTTGCTTTTGAGTTAGAATGTTCCTTTAGTCATTTGCATTCGTTTACTGGGGCACTTAAACCAAACTGATCTGACCAATAAATTAAAGCTAGGGCCGCCTCAGTTCCGGAGACATACCAGCTGAAAATCATCAGTCTCGTCAACTGTCAGGAGCCTTAGCTAGTGTCCAGAATCAGAGGCTAGGTTTATGCTTATCTCTGCCCCGCAGGCTGGACACACGCTCCCAGGATGCCAGGCCAGGAGCGGCATTCCAGGGCGGGGGCTGTTTAATGTCAGCAAGGGGTCAGGAGGGCAAGCCACTGCATTCTGGCAGCTAAACCGCTGGTCTCTTCTGTCTTAGGGTTTTCATTCATGTTCCTGAGCAATCGCGCCTCTAGGAAACTGGCAATCTCTCTTTGAAGCTGCGGCGGGTAAATGCCTGCGCACCTGCGTGTACACACACACACTCCTACACGTACACATACGCGTTCAGAAAAGCTAGTCTACAGTCTTCAAAGCTAATATCTGATATTTCATTGCAGGGGCTTGCTGATCACATTCTTGTTTCCTTGAAAATGTATCACAAATGTACATTTTTTTCCATTGATTATTCTCAAATAAGCATGTAATTTGCAAAAGTACTTAATGCTACAGGAAGCTTTATAAATGCTCAAACACACTAATAAAAAACTCTGATTTCAGTCTTAAATACAAAGTGTAGTATAGCGGTTAACTAGGAACAAGAACTGGACACTCTGGGTTCAAAGCTAATTCTGCCATTTACTAGAGATAAAGATGTAATTTTGGCCAACCTGCTTGTTATCAAGTTACCTTGTGCCTTTTTTTTTTCCTCATTTTTGGAAAGGGGCTAGCATTAACAGTACTTATCTTATAGGGCTATTATAAGAAGAAGATTAAACGAGTTAATATCGACAAACAGCTTAGAATAGTGTCTGGCACATAGTAAGTAGCTAATGAATGTTGCTGTCCAGGCTATTACTATTATTATTTTTGACTAATGTGCTCTACAAGCAGGCTCCTGTAGACACACTTAAGTAACAACTTACTGTTATTTATTTATTTATTTATTTATTTATTTATTTATTGAGGTGGAGTCTCGCTCTTGTTGCCTAGGCTGGAGTGCAATGGTGCCATTTCGGCTCACTGCAACCCCGTCTTCCTGGGTTCGAATGATTCTCCTATCTCAGTCTCCTGAGTAGCTGGGATTACAGGTGCATGCCACCATGTCCGACTAATTTTTTTGTATTTTTAGTAGAGACGGGGTTTCACCACATTGGCCAGGCTGGTTTTGAACTCCTGACCTCAAATGATCCACTTACCTCGGCCTCCCAAAGTGCTGGGATTACAGGCATGAGCCAGCGTGCCAGAGTCACAATTCACTGTTTGTATCATTTCACTATTTTCAAACTCTAATCACATCCATTATCCTATTCAAATCCTTATCACAGCCCTCCAGTGAGTGAGCTGATCATGGGATCTGCATCTACTCACTGCAGAAAATTAATCTCAGAGAAGATAACTTATTTGTTCATGGACAGGAAACAAATTTCTGAGTCATAACCTTTAGACCGGTACTCTTCCAATAATACTGAAGTCTTCAGCACCCGAATACGCTGCTGTTAATGTAAATTATAATTTTAAATTTTATCTGCTTTAGAGTCTTCTAGGATATCTTTTAGGACTCACAAAGGCAAATTATTACTATTTTTCTTGTAAACACGAAAAAGCTCCTAGAAGAATTTGTGCATCCATGTACAGCCATGAGTTTCAAACAGTGGGCTGCCATTCTTTAGTGGATAATGAAATCAATTTAGTATATTATAACGAGAATTTTTAAAGAAAACTGAAATAAGATAGAATAGAAAATACTAGAGTGCAATATTATTTTCTGAAGTTCCTATCTGAGTTAAATTTTCTTTGCATGTGTGTATACTAGGCTGTAATTTAAAATGTAAATCGTTTTATAAAATGTATTCTTCCGCACCCCCTAGGATGGCTATAGTGTTTTTAAAAAACAGAAAATAAAAATTTCACTGGTATGAGGAACTTTCCAACACATGGCCAAATGCCTACCATCCTGTCCCACAAATGTCAGTTTACCCCCAACTGTACCAACTAAAAATGACCCCGCCCATATTTCTAAAGCAGCTCCTAGGGTCAATACAGCTTCTGTTGAGAGTCACTGTTCTCAGACTGGTGCTCTGCCTAAATTGGACACTGCAAGTCACAACGTAGAACGCTAGATCCTTTAAATACGAAAGGGCTTCTTCTGCGCTGCATAGTGAATAAAAACTAAATTAAATTTGCTATGTATGAAATTGCAAGACTTTTCTAACCCTTCAACTTAACTGCCACCCACCCCATACATGTCTGAAGAGCAGAAAAATGAAGCTGTGAGTGGGGGAATTCAAAAGCTCCTGCCACTGTCCTACCCTCTTGGGGACTCCATAGCCATACAGGTCACACTGGATACCAAAGCCTTCTTCATTTACTCCGTCACCTTACAGGGTTAAGGCATTGTGAAGATAAAATATAGTAGCTGTTGTTGAAAGCATTAGAAAACTCTACCACATTATATAAATGTTACCTAGTGTTTTTATGACTAGCCAAAAATGTGAGTGTGGAAACAATTCTAAATAAAACAAAACGTAGTAAATGATACATCAAACCAATGCGATAGTCAGTGAACTCCTGTTAATATTGTTCTCACACAATTGCTGTGGTTCTTCAGGCAATATTTCCTTGGTCTGCTGAAAACCTTACAAAGTGGTGTGACTAATTTGCCAATTAAGAAAATAACTCTGGCTTGTAAATTATCAAAGTGAAAGTTATGAAGATAAGCTGGGGACTAAGAAAACACTACCTCACAGAATCCTGGCAATAGCATATTTTTCACTCAATAAGGAAAAACATATGCCAGTGACTAGGACGCTAGAGAAAAAAATTTAGTAGTGTTTCTTTAAATCCAGTAGCTCTTACTTTAAGTCTGCTAACTCTTCCTTAATCCTCAGTAATATGGAGATCCAAGCACCAGATGGCTTTCCTGTTTCTGTTAGTTTCATTCCTGCTGTTAATAAATGTTTGTCTCATTAGAAAGAAAAGGTACGCTGCTTATAGGTGGCTACATGGATAGTCTTAAAAGGATTGATAGATTATTTTGCAAAAGTCTACACTAATCCTAAAATAATTAGTAACTACTAAGACAACTGCCACAAAAATTAAGGGAAATTTTTTGTTCAGAATTTGCCAACAGTGAAAATAAGGACTAAAGTAAGAGATAACTAAATTTTTTAATTCACATCTTTCTAAATACCAAAAGATACACCAGAGAGACAGAGAGAGAGAGAGCAAATAAACTATCAAGGACATATATTTATATTTGACATAAAAATAAAGGTATGTAAACAGTGTCTTCCTATATTTAAAAAACAATGACAACGTAAACCAATGCAAATAAAACAAAACAGTTGAAATGGTTACCTACAGGAGGAGGGAAGAAACAATTGGAGGAGATGGAGATGAATACTAAATTTCTTAAATATGCTTTGGAATCATGCCATATTTTATATACTATTACACTAAATTTAGCTCAATCAAAACAAAAATGTAAATCCTCAAAGTAAATGATATGGTTTGGACGGTTTGTCCCCTCCAAATCTCATGTTGAAATGTGGCCACCAGTGTTGGAGCTGAGGCCTAGTGGGAGGTGATTGGGTCATGGAGGTGGATCTCTCATGAATGGCTTAGTGCCACCCCCTTGGTGATAAGTGGGTTCTCCTGTTCTCGCTCAGTTCGTTCACACAAGATCTGGTCATTTAAGAGGGCGGGACCTCCTCCTTTTCTCTCTCTTGCTTCCTCTTTTGCCATGTGATATGTCAACTCCGTCTTCACCGTCTGCCATGATTATAAGCTTGCTGAGGCCTCACCAGAAGCAGATGCCAGCACCATACTTCCTGTGCAGCCTACAGAACTGTGAGCCCAAACAAACCTCTTTTCTTTATAAGAGTATCCAGCCTCAGATATTCCTTTATAGCAATGCAAACATACTGACACAGAAAATTGGTACCAAGGAGTGGGGTGTTGTTATAAGATACCTGAAAATGTGGAAGCAGCTTGGAACTGGGTAACAGGCAGAGGTTGGAAGAGTTTGGAGGGCTCAGAAGAAGACAGGAAGATGAAGGAATGTTAATCTTCTTAGAGACATGTCAAGTGGTTGTGACCAACATGATGATAGTGATATGGACAGCGAAGGCCAGGCTGACAGTTCTCAGGTAGAAATGAGAAACTTATTGGGAACTGGAGCAAAGATCACCCATGTTGCACCTTAGCAAATAATTTGGCTGCATTGTGTCCCTCCTCTAGGGGTCTGTGGAAGTTTGAACTTACAAGTGATGACCTAGGGTATCTGACAGAAGAAATGTCTAAGCAGCAAAGCATTCAAGAGGTGATCTGGCTGCATCTAACAGCCTAATATCAAATATGGGGGCAAAGAAATGAGTTAAATTTGGAACTTATATTTAAAAGGGAAGCAAAGTGTAAAAATTTAGAAAAGTCACAACCTGGCCATACGATAGAGAAGGAAACAGCATTTTCAGGGAAGGAATTCAAGCAGGCTGTGGAATAACCACTTGCTAGAGAGATTAGCATAACTAAAAAGGAGCCAAGTACTAATATCCAAGACAATGGGGAAAGGCCTGGAAAGCATTTCAGAGACCTTAGAGACAGCCCTTCTCATCACAGGCCCAGAGACCTAAGAGGAAAGAATGGTTTCAGGGCCCAGGCCTCGTCTCAGCTGCTCTGCTCAGCCTGGAGACGCTGTTGTTTGCATCCCAGCAGCTCTGGTTCCAGCCTTCACTCAAGGACCCCAGATATAGCTTAAGCTGCTGCTTCAGAGGGCCCAAGCCATAAGAGTTGGCAGCTTCCACGTGGTGTCAAGTCTGCAGGCACACAGAATGCAAGCCTGAAAGAGGCTTGACAGCTTCCTTGTAGATTTCAGAGGATGCATCAGAAAGCCCAGGCAGAAGCCTGCCACAAGGACAGAAAAGACTCTACTAGGGCAGTGCTGAGGGGAAATGTGAGGTTGGAGCTCCCACACAGAGTCCTCACCAGGGCACTGACTGGTGGAGCTTTGCAGGGAGCCACTGCCTGCCAGTCCCAAGAATGGCAGAGCCACTGGTAGCTTGCAGCCTGTACCTGGAAAGACTGTCAGCACTCAACTCCAACCCACAAGAGCAGCCACAGGGGATGCACCCTACAAAGCCACAGGGGCAGACTGCCCAAGGCCTTGAGAGCTCACTCCTTGTACCAGTGTGCCCTGGATAAGGAACATGGAGTCACAGATTATTTTGTTTTTGGGTTTTTTTTCATATGCCTTTTCTTTTCCCTCCCTCCCTCCCTCCCTCCCTCCCTCCCTCCCTTCCTTCCTTCCTTCCTACCTTCCTTCCTTCCTTCCTTCTTTCCTCCCTCCCTCCATTTTTCTTTCTCTCTTTCTCTCTCTCTCTCTTTCCTTCCTTCCTTCCTTCCTTCCTTCCTTCCTTCCTTCCTTCCTTCCTTCCTTCCTTCCTTCTTCTTTCCTTCTTTCATAAAATCTTTCAGGGAAAAAGGATTATTATGGAGCTTTAAAGTTTAATGTCTGCCCTGCTGGGTTTTGGACTTGTGTGGGTTTTGAACTTGCTTCTTTCTTTTGGCTGATTTCTCCCTTTTTGAACAGGAATGTTTACCCAATGCCTGTACCACAACTGTATCTTGGAAATAACATGTTTTGATTTTACAGGCTCATAGGTGAAAGGAACTTACCAAGTCTCAGGTAAGATTTTGGATTTTGGACTACTGTATTTTGTGATGTGAGGACATGAGATGTGCGGGGGCGGGGGCAGGAGTGGAATTATATGGTTTGGATGTGTGTCCTTTACAAATCTCATGTTGAAATGTGAACTCCAATGATGGAGGTGGAGCCTAGTGGGTGGTATGGGATCACGGGACAGATCCGTCATGAATGCCTTAGTGCCATACCCTTAGTGGTGAGTGATTTCACGCTCAGTTAATTCATGCAAAAACTGCTGGTTTAAAGAGCCTGGGACCTTCCCCTTCTCTCTCTTGCTCCCTGTCTTGCCATGTGATATGCTTGCTCTCCCTTTTCCTTTTGTCATGATTGGAAGCTTCCTGAGGCCCTCACCAGAATCAGATGCTGATACTATGCTTCCTGTTCAGCATGTTGAAACTATGTTCAGCCTGCATAACCATGAGTCAAAATAAACCTCTTTTCTTTATAAATTACCCAGTTTCAGACATTCTTTTATAGCAATGCAAATGGACTAATACAATTATATATAATACTAAACAATGAACTAAGACTCTAGTTCATGGCATAACCACACAGAAAACAATACTTAATGATTTTTCTTTGAATAATTCTAGTAGGCCTTACTTTAAGTAAAATAATAATAATAATATAATAATTTAAAAACTTTTTCCAGTAATCATATTGTTGGTGAGATTGGTGGTGGTGGTGTTCTGTTATTGTATGTATAATGTGAGACACGGTAAATGAGTAATTGTATTTCTATTTTTGAACACTGAGATTTTTGGTGTGGGAGACAGAAGGTAAAAATATAGGATTGATTAATTGCTAAATTTCAAGTGGAAGTGTCAGTATGAACCCCTGATATATTGTATCTTTAAAAAAATAAACCATATTTCCCAGTTCTGCTTGCTGAAAGACTTAGAAACAATGATCAATCCAATAACAATGCACACTCATAGATTCCAGATTGTGTTCTCTAAGTATCACATCTCACTGAAAGGAGTCAGGGCTTGGAACATCTTTTCTCTTGTTTTCTTTTCTTTTCTTTTTTTTTGATATGGAGTCTTGCTCTGTCGCCCAGGCTGGAGTGCAGTGGTGCAATCTCGGCTCATTGCAACCTCTGCCTCCCGGGTTTATGCCGTTCTCCTGCCTCAGCCTCCCAAGTAGCTGGGACTACAGGAGCCTGCCACCATGCCCAGCTAATTTTTCATATTTTTAGTAGAGATGGGGTTTCACCATATTAGCCAGGATGGTCTAGATCTCTTGACCTCATGATCCACCTGCCTCAGCCTCCCAAAGTGTTGGGATTACTGTGAGTCACTGTGCCTGGCCGGAACATTTTTTCAAACCGAATATCAAACAATCTATTGAATATTACTAGGATCACACCAAAAGGACTCAGTTTATAAATTAAATAAACTTTATGGGCTAACTATAGCACACTTTGAGCATCAATAATTACAATGCACTGGATCAAAACATATCAAGTATGTTAAGTGTTTGGTTGTGTTTAAAGACATTAGGGAACCTGCTTATTTTGAAAACTAATAATTAAAGGGAAATAATCAAGAATTTATCCTGTCTTTCCAATATCAGCTTTACCTCAAAGAATCAAATAGTTGTTGAGAGAAATGTCTCTTTTGCAGAACTATTCCACCTGATAAATAATGATGGAATGATAAAGTATAATCATTTTGTAAACTCTAGTAGATTAAAAAATCCAGGCAATAATCATCAATGTAGCTAACATCATATAGAGACTCAACCAGATATCATTTATCTCCAGATGGATGTATACAGTGCTATCTATGAAGAGTTCTTGGGGAGAAAACAAACTGAAATCTAATCAAGATTTTAGATGTAAATACCACTTTACAGGAAGTACAAGAGATGGAGTAGCAGGTCTGTTCAATGACACCATGGGATGGAATTAGCAAATCCACATTGTGGGAAACTACAGTACAAATAATCCAGTTTATGAGAGAAGGAGTGGAGGTGGGGAGGAGTGTGAGATCCTATAAACAAAAGGAGACTTCAGGGACTCATTCATCAGAGGTTATGTATGAACAATCAAACTATACAAGACATATATGTACAATAAGGGAGGTCTGAATACTGACAAGATGTTTGACAATACTGTGAAATTGCTCTTTGGGGAGGTAGTTATTGATGTTGTACTTATGTTAAAAAGGGAAGTACTTTTTTTAAAAAACATACATAAGCACACATATCATGCACAAATATTTCTCTAATATTCACAGACAATATAATGTGATAGGATACCTGAAATTTGCTTCAGAATATTTCAGAGAGGAGGCAGGTAGTGTGTCGGAGGATAGAGGAAACAAGATTGGCCACGAGTTGATAATTATTGAAGGTAGGAGATGAATACATATTGGTTTATTGTTTCAACTTTTGAACACATTTGGAATTTCCCATAAAAAGTTTTTAAATCAAAACCAAAATATCATACATAAAGCATTCCAAAAATAAACTACAAATAATTGTTAACTAAATGACAGCAGAGCCTAGAATAGTGACAGGATAATATGATGGATTTTCAGGATGGGAGTTTTGAAGTGATAAACCATATGGTGCACAAGATTTATGCATCTAAGGAAGACAGTGAAATCTTTGTTTATGTTAACCATGTGCCTTTTTGAAAAAGTCATTTAGGAAAATCCTCACAAAGCAACTAGAGAATTGAATATGCCAAAATGTAAGACAAACTATGAAGCTGGACTTTTACCAGGTTAGACATCCCTAAAGAAGATGTACAATCTTCACTGTAGCCAAACTGACACTGGAAAATTAAGCTAGTCACGCAAATAGATAAAACAAAGTGACGTCTTGTGTTACATCTGCACCATCAAACATTTTAAAAAATGGATACATTTATCTGTATGGTTTTCTTTTAAATTAATAGAGAATACACAAAGAAATTTAAATATGAACCCCTGATACAAATGTGTTCTAAGTCAAGAGAAGCTATTGCATTTCTGCAGATACAAGGGAGTCATTGATTCACCCGGCCTCGGTCAGCCAGCCAGTCTCTTGAAAAGTGGCCATTAGAAGTGCATGAAGCTAATAAAGCCAAACCTCTGAAACAGTTCTCTGCATCACTACTGAGATTTGGCAAACTAAACTTCTTTTAATAGTTCTTCCACATGCCTCAATAATTCCCCCTGGGATATCAACTTACCCAGTTATGAGAAAGAAGAAAGAAGAGGATACCACAATTTACATTCATCCACAGAGTAACTTGGAAAACCATTAAGTGGTACCATGTGGGGATGATGACATGTCCATGTGAAGTGGCCTTTATGCTTTTTTCATTTGTAAGAGCAGAACCATGGAAAGCACACTGAATTGGCATTTGGATACTTGATATAAGGCCAAGAGTCTACTACTTATTAGCTGCGCAACCTTGAGCTGTTCTGACTTGCCTCATTTATAAACTTAGGACTCCAGGAGTGGAAGAACAGAGTAATAAACAAAGTTGTTATTTCTCTTTAAATGTTTGCCACAGGTTTTATGCCAGTGAGTTCAACCATGCTTGACTTAATTTTTCATCACTAGTGGGAAACACTTATTAAATGCCCATGGATTTACAAGTACTGTGTATGCAAAGTACTAGGATGCAAAGATAAGTAAGAAGTACTCCTTCTGGCTGGGCGTGATGGCTCATGCCTGTAATCCCAACATTTTGGGAGGCTGGGGCAGGGGGACTGCTTGCGGACAGGAGTTGGAGGCCAGCCTGGGCAACATGGACAGACTATCTCTACAAAAAATACAAAAATAATAAAAGAGATAATAATCCTTCCCTGAAACCCATCAGAGTTCACAAATGAGAATGGTAAAAATACAGAATGATTCAAGTGGTCTCATGTAAAATGTGTTAGGACAGCACAGAAAGTCTCCTTGGAGTAGTGTTTATTTCTATTGGGCCTTTGAGAATGAGTAGACTGTTAACCAGCAGACAACGGCAGAGAAGGATGAGGTGGGGAGAAAGGATATTCAAGGCAATGGAAAGACTGAGAGACAGAATTCAAGAAAAATCTGATGATATTAAACGAGTATCCCAAAGTGGTTTACAGGTAGGGAGATGAGACTGAAAGTAGGTAGGTTGGGAAGAGACTGTACAGGGCCAGGACCACCCTGCTGCAGAACCGGGCTTTGTCTTGTGGGCTCTTAGAGACTATCAGAGATTTTTCCACAAGGGAAGTCCATGATCAGTTTGCTGTTCCATTCAATTGGCTGATTGATTGATCAGTTGACTGACCTTCATTGACTAATCATCTGCTCTTGCCAGCCACTTTGCCAACATGACCCTATTTTTCCCACTCAGAAATAACGTAGGCAGCTTTTTACAGAGCACTATGGGCATGGTTCCCCCATGCTACTAATTTTGACGAAATATAGCTGAGGTTGATCTTAGTTTATGCAAGTACTTTTTAGGATGGATTTTTATTTTAGAACTTATGTGCACAAAATGTGAAGAAATCCTCCACCAGGTTATACGTAGAAATATTTCTTCATTGTATAATCCCTGCCTCCAGCTCTTTCAAACCATCAAGATTAATTTCATTTCTTGGGTCATATCCAATGTATTTGTTTTCTGAAAGAATTCATACAACTCCCAAATGTGTCTAACCTATTCCCTGAGAATATCTGAACTACCATAGAAGAATCTTTCTTATTTAGAGCTAAGAAAGCCTGCATGTTTTTAACATCTTTAAACACAGCACTTACTATGCAAGTCACCAGCTTCACGAAGATTACGAAGAAAGAAAAAACAGGAGAAAGGTTGATTTCTGTCCCTGAGCATTGACAATCTAGGAGGAGAGGCTGCATAATCATAAATAAAATGATTGAAAATACTTTGCTAAAGATATATTAAGAAGAAATTTGAAGGTGACATGCTTGGAACAAACAACTTCCCCAAAACAAGATTTCCCATCTTTTTGGTGTTGTCTTTCCTAGAACATGGTGCCTCTATCAATGCTTTTAAGACAAAATTGCCTGGGAGAAAAATTTTAACTATGATTTTACTTGGTAAATGCTATTATTCTAAATTTGAGCTCATCATGCCTGCTCTAATATAAGCCTTTTTCTTCATCAAGAGTTATGCTTGGGTACAGAAAATTACCTATTTTCCCCTGCTTTTTATGCAGTCATTTTGTCAGACGCAAGTTCTGAAAACAAAATTGTCTGGAGGGAGTAGTCAGCATAGCAGTTTACCCAGGATGATGAGAATGATGTGGAAATAAAAGGGGGTAGCTCAACGTTCTCCCCACCCCTACTTGGGGGATTCATGCTTATCGGCACACAGGACCATGCACACAGGGCCATGCACACAGGACCATGCACACAGGGCCACGCACACAGGACCATGCACACA
>NC_045451.1:67258122-67276567 GCF_002776525.5 Piliocolobus tephrosceles | reverse complement strand
ACAGGGCCACGCACACAGGACCATGCACACAGGATCATGCACACAGGACCATGTACACAGGACCATGCACATAGGACCATGCACACAGGGCCATGCACACAGGGCCATGCAGACATGGTTTACAGACAGAGAGTTCCGACCCACAATCCCTTATCTACAATCCCCAAATCTCCAAAACTCTAAACACCAAGAATTTTTCTAACTCATTTGGTGACATTTGACCTGAACTGATATTTGGATATATAATGTATTCCGTTTAGTATGAATATATTTTGCTACAGAAATAGAAATGTGTTTTATTATAGAGTACTGCCCCGCACTCACTCAGCCCAAGTATATGATTCATGTTTTATTTTATTATTTGAACATCTGAAAAATTCTGCATGACCTGGAAAATTCTGTACTAGCAGTCATTTGAAGCAGCTTTTATATGCAAGGTGCTCTACACACAGCATCTCATTCCATTCTGATCCACGAAGGAGATATTATTACTATTGCTGCATTAATGATCAGGAAACTGAGGCCTGACAAATTCATCCAAGATCCCAAGCAATTCATCCAAGATCCCATACCTAGCTAGTGAGGGAACAAAGACCCAAACTCAGGTCTGCTTCATTGCAAAGCTCACGTTCATTTCACTAGCTGCACCCTGCTGATCATTTTCCTATCCGCTGGCCCTGTCAAGCCACGGCCTCGATGGTGAGCAATGGTTTCGCGTCATCTCCAGGGCCGTGTGGATGCTGAGGGGAAGGAAGGTGTTGAGCTCTATGAAGAGACTGTCTTATTGACCCTTTGAACTATTAGTGGGCAGCTTCTTGGCAGACCTACATTTTTATGCCAATTCACTGCCATCTAGTGGTAATTTCAGTAGCAGTTTTACGTAAAATGCTAGGATGACATAGCATCATTTCTAACAGGCTGGAGATTTGGTCCTTAGAGGTCGTAAAATAAATAAATAAATAAATAAAAACAAGATGTGCAGGAAAAAGGAAACTAATGTAAGTAAATATTTATAAAATAAAGTACATTTTTTCTATTCTTCAGGTAAGGGACTAGCAAGATGAATGGGTTTTGCTAAGGCTTTGTAAAAGCTCATCTTTACGAACTTAACTAAATAATCAGATTAAATCTCTATGTAGGCTGCTTAGGAAAATAAAAGCTTTCTCTGAAAAGATTTCACCAGCCTTTCTTCAAAGATTGCCAGGGATTGTCTCTGCTCTAATTATAATATTTACAATGCAAATTGTTGGTTGCAATGTACATTTTCTTCATGAAATTAAAAGTAGTCATTCATATCCTCATTTACATATGTTCCTCTCCAAGACAGATAAACTCTCATTCATCTTTGGTAACAATAATATGATTTATAAATTTGAAGTTCAGACAAAAGAAATCAAAATATGCACATCAAAAGAAAAGATTTTTGGCATTGTAAGTACTTATTTAGTGTATTTCAGTTTAATAACATTTATTGAGCTTCTGGAAAGTCCCAAAAAAGATTCAAATATAGACTCAGCAGTTTCTTGGCCCAGTTGCTTAGAACCTAGAGGAGAAAGATTGGCAACACTGCAGTTCAGGTGACACACAGACTGCAGTGCAAGGGAGTCTGTCCAGTATGCTTGGAGATTGTAATAAAACACGACTAAAATCCTGAAGACGCTCCCCAGCTTGCTGGTTTCAGATGTCATAGACTGGGAGCTTCTTAACACCAAAACGTCCTCTCAGATAAACTGGGATCAACCTTTAGTACCTATTAAGGGGCCAAAAAGAACGTCAAAGTTGCTTTGAGATTAAAAATGTTTTGGTGAGCAATGCATAGCCTTGTACTTGCAGGCCAATCGTATCGGGAGGAATAGCATGTGAATAACACATGAACGTCAGGGTCACGTGAGTCTTCTATTACACATTGCCTACTATTTAAACAGCGAGTCTTGTTAGGATGGAACACTAAAATACTAAATTGAAGCAGACCCTTAAAAAATTACTTTATTTTAACACTATGTGACTTAGAAAAAATAATGAAGTCAATTATTTGCCTTAATTACAAGAATGTGATGAGGGGCCGCCATGAGCCAGGGGAGCCTAAGGTTTGGGTTTTGTTTGTTTGTTTTTTCTTTTAAGATGGAATCTCACTCTATCTCCCAGGCTGGAGCGCAGTGGCGCAACCTCGGCTCACTGCAACCTCTGCCTCCCGGGTTCAAGTGATTCTCCTGCCTCAGCCTCCCGAGTAGAGGGATTACAGGTACCCGCCACTGTGCCCGGCTAGTTTTTATATTTTTAGTAAAGACGGGGTTTCACCATTTGGCCTGGCTTTCTCCAACTCCTTGTTTTAAGTGATCCGCCCACCTCCGCCTCCAAAAGTGCTGAGATTACAAGCAAGAGCCAGTACACCTGGCTTTTTTTTTCTTTTTCTTTTTCTTTTTTTTAAATTAGAGCCCTTAAACTATTTTCTTTTTTGAAACTTCACAATGCTTATCACGACTTCATAATAGCTGATGCCCTGTCTCTGCTCTTTTTCCCCTTGGCCTGCTTCCCTCATGCCTCTTGGTCTCTTAGTTCTGAATTGTGATGGTGTCTTGCTTTGGTTCAAACATGTATTCATCGGATCACATCCACAGATTTCATTCCATCCAAACGTAGGTAAAAATGCAGAAGTAATGTCTTTCCTTATTTTTGCCTCTGGGTGTGTGATGGCCCCAAAAGAACAAAGGCAATAAAGGGCAAGACTCAGTGCAGAGCAGAAAGCCCCAATAATTGGCAACAGGAAAGCGCTCCCCTGGAGGGGGCTCTGGAACCACTGCTCCAGGCAGTGTGCGAGGCTGGGAACAGACGGGAAGGTAGCCGTTCGTAGCAGCCTGTGTCAGACAAGGGACACCTCCAAGTACACAATGGCTCCACTCTTCGTGAAGACCGACTACATCCCGACTTACTCCTGAAACATCGAAATCCTCATTAGAGAAACAGGAAGTTCTCATGTAGGGAAGGCCAGCGCACAATGCGGCCCTTTGTCTGTTTGGAACATTAAAGTAATAAAATTATCAAAATCATTTCTACAGTTCCGCAGATCTGTATAAACCGCATCTGAACCCTTTAAAAAGTAAGCCTTTGGATGAGGTTTAAAGTTTCGTGATGTATTTACTCATGACACGTACAGGAGGCTGCGCTATGGGATGACAAATAGATACATGCATAATTTTCAGGTGATCTAGCTTGTTTTAAGGAGACAGTTTGGAAAATCCAATGTGACAAATGTTAGGTGTATCCTTTGGAAAATTTCCCTTCATATACCAATTGCTTGACTAGGGTTTCTTTGGGAGCCAGTCAGTAATCAATTTAGCATTGAGCTCTCAGAAAACGGCAAAAGTTCTACAGAACCAGGGCATAAATCTATTCAGGATTCAGTGCAACTTCCTCAATTTTTTTTTAATTAAAAATATTTTTTAAATGCCAGCACTCACCAACTGTGCAAAGAAAAAGTCATAAAAAGTAAACTCCCAACCTACAGTGTGTACAGGAAATGGTGAGATGAAGATCAATAAAAAAAACAAAATCAGGTTGTGGCTTCCACGGAGTTCCACACGCTAACAATATTTGAAAATCTTTTAGAACGATGAAATCAGCAATGTCTGAGACATTCCTAATAGTTCGCTGGTTTATTGGAAGCCTAGGAAAGCACATGAACAGCGGAGTACTTGTCACTGGGAGAATGTGAGGGTCCAGGCAATGTTGTAAAATGTTTCGAACTTTATAAATTTTGTGAACGTTTTAGAGAAATGGCAGAAACTAAGCCTTAGTGTTCTGTTTAGCTTTTCTTTCCTTCTTTTTTTCACCCTCTCCAGCCTTGGAGAAAAGCACTCTCTTGCTCTCTCATGCGCGCGTGCACACACACACACAGACACACACACACAGACACACACCCTGTCTCTCTCCACGTGCGTAAGAAGTCCCATTTTGTATCTCCAGCCCACAAGTCTCCCCTCAGCTCATATTCAACCCTGCCTCCCACATCATCTCAAATCTTACACAATCAGAACAGACCAATCTACTTTTGTCACAGTCCTGCCCATTGTTAACAAATGACAACTTCATTCTTCTAACTGCTCAGGTGTAAAGCTTTGGAATCATCCTTCATTCCTTTCTTTCCCTCAAAACTTACCAGCTCTGCCTTTAAAATCGATCCTGAATCCGGCCATTTTCCACCCGTGTCATAGTCACCTGGCTCGTTGCAACAGCCTTCCAACTGGTCACCCGCTTCCTCAATTGTTGTCCTTTGATCTGTTTTCAAAACACCAGTTAGGGCGGGGAGTGGTGGCTCACACCTCTAATCCCAACACTTTGGAAGGCCAAGGCAGGAGAATCACTTGAGACCAGTAGTTCAAAACCAGCTTGGGCAATGTTGCAAGACCCAGTCTCTACAAAAAATAAAAAAATTAAAAAAAATTATCCAGGTGTGGTGGCACCACCTGTGGTCTCAGCTACTTGGGAGGCTGAGGTGGGAGGATTGCTTGAGACTGGGAGGTGGAGGCTGCAGTGAACTATGATCGCACCACTGCACTCCAGCCTGGGCAACAGGGGGAGAACCTGTCTCAGAAACAAAAACAAAAAAGCCACACAAAAAAAGACAACACCAGTTAGAGTGACTTGGTTTCAGGGTTAAGACAGGTCATGTCATGCTGTTGCCCCAAATCTTCCAATATCTCCCTTCCCGCTCAGTAACAGCCAACTTCCTTGAAATGGCCAAAAGCCCTGTGCTATCACTGGGTTTCTGCTCCCTTGGTTCTCCGAACTCATCTCTCCTGCTTTCCTCCTCTCTCACCCCACTCTGGACACTTGGAACACACTAGGCTTGCCCACGGGCTGTACTGGTTTTTCCCCCTGCCTGAGACCCAATTTGCTCCAGACAGCTCATTCCCTCCTTGCTCCTTTCTTTTGGTCTCTCTCTTCTCTCAAGGTATGTAAGATGCAGAGCCCACCCTCTCGGCACTATTTCATCCCCCTCCTTACTCTCCTTTTCTTTGGAGCATCTATCATCATCACATTTATTGCCTGTCTTATTTAGGCATCTAACAGCTCACAGTCTTAGAATGCAAACTTCCAGAAGTAGAGGGAATTTTTGTACTCCCAGGGCTCTATCACTGGTGCCTTGTGAGAGGTAAGAGGGTTGAATCCAGGTTTATGAGGAGGGAAGCTTGAAGGATCTGCTTAAAGAAGAAGAGAACACAAATGTACAAATACAAAATTAGGTATAAAAGTGAATACTTACTTAGAATTAGAAATCACAATAATTTTTTTTTTTTTTATTTAAAAAAATTTTCTTAGAGACAGAGTCTTGCTCTGTTGCCCAGGCTGGAGCATAGTGGTGCGATCATAGCTCACCGTGACCTTGTGAACTCCTGGGTTCAAGTGATTCTCCTGCCTCAAGCCTCAAAGTGTTGAGATTACAGGCATAAGCCAGCATGCCCAGTCCAAATTACTATTATTATTATTATTTTTGAGACAGACTCTTGCTCTGACACCCAGGCTGGAGTGCAGTGGTGTGATCTCAGCTCATTGCAACCTCTGCCTCCCAGGTTCAAGCATTTTTCATGCCTCAGCCTCCTGAGTAGCTGGGATTAAGGCACCCACCACCACGCCTGGCTGATTTTTGTATTTTTACTATAGACAGGGTTATAGACATGAGCCACCTTGCCCAGCCCCAAATTATTTTTTAAATAGCCAACACTAACAACAACAACAACAAAAAACCACACACAAAGTCCAGAAAAAGGATATAATATGTTCATTAGTCAACTGCCTATTCATTTCTACAATACCCTTTTTTCCACATTTTTGGCTATATCCTCTTTAATCACTTCTTTCTATGAAAATAATTTTACAGTTTTTTTTCTATACAAAGAATTAAAATGCAACTCAATCTTCCCTCTAGCATAGTTGAAAGTTTTATTTATTTTTTTTTTGTTTTGCTTTTTTTGGAATTGATTAATTCATTGCTTAGTTTGTATTAATAGCTCAGCTTTACAATTTGTTACTGGTAATGTCACATATGTTATTAGGATTGTTGCCTAATTTGGAAACATGATCACCAGGTTTCTTTCATGCAGAGCGGTAGGAATTCAGGTCATTTCAAGTATTTTGTGAAGTGACCAGTCTTAAATACTATGAACTGATGACACTCAACAGTTTGTCATTGACATCCTCATTGTAATGGCCCAATAGGAGTTTCATATTATCTTTGTCAATAACAGTATTTCATAAGGATAAAACTTGCAGCTTCACACACAAACTCACTGTTTGTTAGGGCACAACTTTATGCCCTACAAAAATAGGAAATCTTTTAAAACATATTTCATGTATTCTCATCAGAAAGAAAACATTGTTTTGTGCCTTTACAATTGTATCTGTTGCATTTTTCAGCATATTCCTACTCAAAGTGAACTTCTGTTTTGACCAGGAGTCAATGAAAGCTGAATTTTCTACTTTCAATTTTACATGACTGGTGGTTGGAAGAATTCTCCAAAGGCTGCCTCTGGCTAGTTTCCCCTCTACTATCTACATGCCTGTGGTATCAAGCACTGTTGTATTAGCCTGTTTTCATGCTGCTGATAAAGACAAATCTAATATTGGGTAATTTATAAAGAAAAAGAGGTTTAATGGACTCACAGTTCCACCTGGCTGGGGAGGCCTCAGAATCATGATGGAAGGCAAAAGGCACGTCTTACATGGCAGCGGGCAAGAGAAAGAATGAGAAGGAATTGAAAGGGGAAACCCCTTATAAAACCAAAGGATCTCATGAGACTTATTCACTACCAGCGGAACCATATGGGGGAACCGCCCCCATGATTCAATTTTCTCCCACCAGGTCCCTCCCACAACACGTGGAAATTATGGGAGCTACAATTCAAGATGAGATTTGGGTGAGGACACAGCCAAACCATGTTAACTGTAGGACATATTCACAGTCCACTGTGACCTCTGGCCTTGCAATTTCATGGCAAAACCCTGGGTAGATGGATGCAGCAGGCAGTAGGAGTATTGCTGGAAACCTTCCTATCCCAGGGTGGTTACACACAGAACCCATGAAACCCAGCCTAAATGCATCCTCAATCAGCTTTTCTTCAGCCAGAACCCCAGCAACACCTTCAGTCCTCCATTCCCAGAAAACACAAAGAAAAGTCTGAGAGGAAAGAGACAGTGGTCTTAACTGATTCTGGGGAAAAGGTCTTATTATGACTAGTTTCACAAAAATGTCTGACCAAATGAGTACATTGATAGAGCCTCTCTCAAGGCTTTGGGAAGGATCTGTGCAAGTGCAGAGCCTTGAAGACCATTTCCATTAGCTTCGTAATAAGTTAACTTTTGACACTCAATAATAAATATTTCTTGAATAAAGGAAGGAAGGAATATGCAATATCCAATACTCAAAACCAAATCTCCAAAATCCAAAGACCATGCGACTTCTGTAACACTGCTGGATGTAGTACAATCTTTTGTGACAGTGAAGTCAAGCTACTCACTCATGGAGCCCTGGGGAGTGCTTTCAGTATCCCCATAGTTAAGGGGACAAAGTTGTGAGGCGTATTTGGTAGCGGAGAGGACAGCAAAGAAACACTGAAGAAATTGCGGGGACAGTATTTTAAAACTGGGAAACATTTTATTCATGCCCCTGCAACAGTCCTGGAGTCAGAGAGGCCAGGAGCTGAATGACTGCATGGCTTTCGGCAAGTTCCTTTACTTCTCAAAGCCTCAGATTCTCCATCTAAAAAAGGCTGGCCCGTAGAAGGTAGTCAATAAATGGTAGCCACGGGCTGGGCACGGTGGGTGGCTCATGCCCGTAATCCCAGCACTTTGGGAGACTGAGGAGAGATTGTGGCTTGAGCCTAGGAATTCAAGGCTGCAGCAAGCTGTGATCATACTACTGCACTCCAGCCTGGGTGGTAGAGCAAGACCTTGTCTCTAAAAAAATTAAAAATATGTTGTAGCCACCATTGTTACTCTTGTTGCTGTAAGGAAAAGACTGCCTTGATACAAGAATTGATTATTCACCTCAACTTCCTCTGGCCTCACTTCTAGAATTTGCCATTTCTTCTTCTTTAGCCCATGCCCCACAACAACCAAGATGGGGGTTGGGGGTAGGCATATCTGGCTGCTGGCTGTTCCTTGTGCCTGGTACATCTGAGCCCCAGGAATAGGGCCCCTGACAAATCAGGAAATGTACCTTTACATTTTGTTTTTCACTATCTCTGCCTTCATGTTCCAGTGGTTGTTTTTGTCCACAGCTAAAAGCTTTTCCTGAAGCTAATCAAACTCCTAACTGGCTGCCTTACTTAAGGTCTTTGCTGCCTTTTCCAGGAAGTTAGAGTGATACTAGAAAAGGAGGAAAAATATCTAAGCCAAAATGTTTTTCCTGCATGCTATGTAAGGGAGAATTTCTAAACTGCGGGATTAATGAGTTTTCACTAGACGCAGCTCACTCACTGGGCCTCTGGTTGACCAGTCCGTGCTGGCTACATTTTTAGCCTTAAATTTTGGAAAAGAAAATGAAATTGAAGTCTCTTGTGGCCAAAACGATCTACAATTACTGACAAAACATTATAGCAATGAACAAAAAAAGGTGCCCCCTGATAGAGTCAATGACAGTCTTTGTGAATTACGCTTCATAGCTAAAGTCTATTTTAATTTAATGGCATTTGAAGCTCTTTATTCACTTCTTCTGTGTGGTGGAAAAATCCCCAGTTTACGTAGCTGGGGTGTTTTCAGTGGTCGTGCAATGGGAAAGAAGGACTATTATGACCCTCCCGTGGGTAGATGTGGGAGCTTTGGTCATAGCAATGACAGATGCATCGCTTGACTCTGCCATTATTAGGTTGAAGGTTCTCCAGGCACAAATAGAATTCTTATTGTCATCAGACGCAAATGCACACATAGCCACTGAGAAAGAAATCTGGGGAGCTCTTTCTTGGTGATATGAAGATTTAATAAAAATACAAAGAAATTATTTGGAAAGCAAAAAGTATATGCTAATAAAACTGTCTCTGAAATTTAAATGAATTTTGAAGCAAATACAGAAATCTATTCCAATTACTGTCACTTTCGTGGACCAGTAATTTTAAAATAAAATGATCCTTTCCTTTGTAGCATTTGAGATCCACACATCAAATCTCTAACTTCTGTTTCTGATTTTATGCCCACTTGCTAGCCTTCAACAGTGCAGTGACCTGTTGGCATTGACAGTTGCCCATGTTCAGTCTCAAGGCAAGTGATTTTTTCCAGGTGCATTTTTTTTTTGTTTCTAGTCAATTTCATGATCAACTTTGGCCTTAATTATACACTTTCTAAAATCACTGAGAAAGAGTTATGACTCCCTTTTCCTGATGTAGCACACAAATTAGTGAGGCAATAGTCTTGTCTAATTTTATATATATATGTATTTTTCTTTCCAGTAATATTGATTGCCCCATTTTTCTCCCTTCTCTCTGTGAAAACTCATGGGAGAGGGGAATGAGGGTGGCTTATTTGTTAAATGAACCCCACAGCAGATGAAATTCATCTACACTTATTTCCAGAGGCTTTCTCTGCCAGGCTTTAAGTCATTTTTAGAAACAAAGACCCCAAGTGCCAATGATGCATTGAAGATAAAATGAGTCCCAAGACCAAGGATAACAACAATTAAAGTGGGAGGCCTGCCACCGGATACTATTATTTATCCTGAAGGTTGGACCTTAATTTCCAGCAGGAGGTTTTTAAAAGTGTTGCAAAATTAGAACAGATTAATTATAACAGTCTATTCTTACAGCCTTTAGCAGCTACACACTAGGCTCACAGTCTAAAACTCATAAACCTACACCTTCCACCATAGCCTGAGACAGTGAATAGTCATGGGTAAATAGATCATCCTCTATAGAATTTGCTTTCTTACATAGGCTGTGGCTTGTCCCTCAAAGGATAAGACTAAAGTTTAAAAGGAATATTTCTGAATACCAAATATTTCTGTTAAAGGGATCAGTTGTCTCTTCCTATCTAAGCACAATTCTCATGCATGGGATGGTAAATGTTAACACCTTTAAGATTTGTACTTTACAATGACAAGAATAATCAATAATGTCATTTCTGGGGAGTTAGCCCATGGCTGAATGCTTGGCCTGTCACAGAGCAAATACAAGATGCATAGTTAAATTTGAATTTTAATAAACAATGAATAATTTTTCTATATAAGTATAATATTTTGGTCATGCTTCTACTAAAAATGTATTCATTGTTTATCTGAAATTCAAATTTAACTAGGTGTCTTGCATTTCACTTGCAAATCTGGAAACTATTGCACTCTTTTGATCTAACGTCTCAAAACATGTGCCATCAACATTCAGAAAATATGTAACCATCCAACATCAATACAGGAGAGTTGTATTCATCCATTTTCATGCTGCTGGTAAAGGCCTATCCAAGACTGGGCAATTTACAAAAGAAAGAGATCTAATGGACTTACACTTCCATGTGGCTGGGGAGGCCTCACAATCATGGTGGAAGGCAAGGAGGAACAAGTCACATCTTACAAGGATGGCAGCAGGCAAAGAGAGAGGGCTTGTGCTGGGAAACTCCCATTTTTAAAACCATCAGATCTCATGAGACTTATTCATTATCATGAGATCAGTATGAGAAAGACCCACCCCCATGATTCAGTTATCTCTCACTGGGTCCCTCCCACAACACAAGGGAATTATGGGAGCTACAAGATGAGATTTGCCTGGGGACACAGAGCCAAAGCATATCAAGAGTCAAACTTGAATAGTGTTGACATATGGAAGGGGGATATTCTAGTCCAGTCCCAGAAAGCACGTCATTTGAGAAGTTTCTGAAAGATCTAGGTCTTGAGCCAATATTATGTTCTCCCTTTGAACAGCTGCAGCAGACACTGAGGACTGATCACCCAAAGCCATTCACAGTTGCTTTATTCTTGCTTTCTTTTATTACAGGAGTTTGGAAGACAAAATGTTTACTTTTCCAGAATGTCAGTAGCAAGAGGTGACCACCTGATCTGGTTCTAGTCGATGAAATGCAAGTTGGAGTCACTGGGTTATACTTCCAGGAAATCTTTTATGAAAAGGCCAGACCCCATTCACTTGTATCCTTTGGACATTTTGCTCCTTCCCCATTTTTTTCTGCTGGACATGCAATCATGCAATCATGAGGACATGACATTCAATCATGAGGCTACAAAACCTGAGAAGAAGGTCTTTGCACTCCAGTAGGGAAGAAAGAAGGAAAGAGGCAGCCCTCCTAGAACTTCTTGTTACTGGAAATACATAAGCCTTTTACTTGTTGTTGTGGGTTGAAGGGTGGTCCCCAAGAAGGTAAGTCCACATCCTGAACACTGGAGCCTATGAATGTGACCTTATTTTTTTAAGGGTTTTTTGTGCAGATATAATAAATTTAGGAATTCAAGATGAGGTCATCCTGAATTATCTAGGTGGGCCCTAAATGCAATGACAAGTACCCTTATAAGAGACAGAAGAGGAGAAGACACAAGTGATGCAGGACTTTTACTCCTTAGTTCAGCTAAATCTGGGTTCTTGTCTCATAACCAGGAAAAATTAGGCATGTGGACACCGTGAAGGGTGAAAAGGGCAGAATCTGTTAAGCAAAAACAAAGCTCTCGCAAAGAGAGGGAGTCCCACCAACAGATTTCCACCTCTCTAATTGAATATCAGGGTCACCATACACAAGCTGAAGAGGCCAGGCTCTTCCCTGCATAAGGTGTGGATTCCTGGTGGCTCCACCCCATTCCCTCAGTGCACACGTGGGCATGCTCAGGCAAGCTATAGGTAGTATCGGAAAAGCAACATTCAGTTGGCTAAAAGGCATTACTCAGAAAAAATCAATTGGGAAAGGGCAGGCGAACTGGGGCAGACATTCTCCCTCTGGATCACAGGTTTCATCTGGGACCAGCAGTCTGGTCTTTCAGCCTTCAGGCTGCTTTAGGCTTGAAGGTGGGGTTTTCACCAGGGACCCTTCCCTATCTGCCTAGGCATTTGTCTGCCTCCTGCCTCTATCACAAAGACAATAAAGGCCAAGTAAAGACGAAAGGTAGAGATTGGAGTGATCCAGACACAAGCCAGGAAACACCCGAAGCCAACAGAAACTGAAAGAGGCAAGGAAGAATTCTCCTTTAGAGCCTTCAGAGGGAGCATGGCCCTGCAGACACATTGATTTCACATTTCTGTCCTCTATAACTATAAGAGAATAAATTTCTGTTGTTTTAAGCTCTCAAATTTATGGTAAATTGTTATGGCAGCCCTGGGAAACTAACATACTTGCTTACGACATTTTTTGTCATGTCTTCTGCTATATGCTTCCAAACACAACTTGATACAATTGTCTTTATCATTTTTTCTTTTTTGTCTTTTTCTAAATTCAAATTATGAAAATATATCATGTACTAATAAGTAGAAATGGATGAGTCAAATAAAAAGAAGATACTATATAGTGTAATATTGTTTGTCCTTATGATGAAGGTTGATATATTTTATAATTATATATTTTCCAATTAATTCTCTCCTTCTCTACACCCCACCTACTCCATATAGGTACATGTGTACATAAACTGCTAGACCACCATTAAAAACAGGTACAAATTCTTCAAAATATTTCGTCTTTTATGAGCATACACAAAAATAATGATATTTTTAAAAATGTAAAACATTTCATTTAAAAATCACATTAAAAGAAATCCTGCCTTTAAAATGTAAATATCATCATTAGAATTTTTTTTTTTTTTTTTTTTTTTTTGAGACAGGTTCTTACTCTTTCACCCAGGATGGAGTGCAGTGGTACAATCTCAGCTCGTTGCAACCTCTACCTACTGGGTTCAAGTGATTCCTGTGCTACAGCCTCCCGAGTAGCTGGAATTACAGGCATGCTTCACCATGCCCTGCCAGTTTTGTATTTTTAATAGAGACGGAGTTTTACCATGTTGCCTAGACTGGTCTCGAACTCCTGAGCTCAAGTGATCCACTCACCTCAGCCTCCCATAGTGCTGGGATTACAGGCATGAGCCACGGTACCCAGCCTAGAAAATAATTTTTAGTCTCATCAAATTTTCAGCAGTGTAGGTACTTCTAAAATGAACTTTGATTGCTATAAGTGGCACCTATGTTAGTATTACATTAAGAGGCGAAAGGAATGATAACTTCAAAATTTCAAGTTGAATTTTGTTTTTCTTGTTTTAGAGAATTCTAGAAACTAATATTACTAAAAATAAGAAGACCATTGGAAGGCTGGGTGCAGTGGTTCACACCTGTAATCCTAGTACTTTGGGAGGCCAAGGTGGGAGGACTGCTTAAGGCCAGGAATTTGAGACCAGCCTGGGCAACATAGTAAGATCCCATCTCTAAAAAGAAACCTAAATAAAAACAATTACCTGGGCATGGTGGCACGGACCTGTAGTCCTAGCTAATCTGGAGGCTGAGGCAGGAGGTTCTCTTGAGCTCAGGAGTTCAAGGTTACAGTGAGCAATGATCATGCCACTACTCCAGCGTTGGTGACAGGATCAGATTCTGTCTCAAAAAAAAAAAAAAAAAAAAAAAAAGTATTGCAACATAGAGTGCTTTAGAAGCTAAGGACAGCTAGTCTTCAAGAGATTCATCTCACATTCAATGACACCCATAGGCTTAATGTAAAGGAATGGAGAAAGATCTGTCAAGCAACAGAAAACAAAAAAGAGCAGGGCTGCTATTTTTACTTCAGACAAAACAGACTTTAAACCAACAACATTCAATAAGAACAAACAAGGACATTACATACTGATAAAGGGTTCCACAGGGAGACTTAACTATCCTAAATATATATGTGCTTAATACTGGAGTACTCAGATTCACAAAACAAGTTCTCAGAGACCTATGAAAAGACTTCTATAACCACACAATAATAATGGGAGATTTCAACACCCCACTGACAGTGTTAGATCATGGAGGCAGAAAACTAACAAAGATGTTTGAAACCTAAACTCGACACTTGACCAAAGAGACCTAATATATATCTACAGAGTATTCCACCCAACAACGTAATACACATTTTTCTCATCTGCACATGGCATATACTCTAAGAATGGCCTCATGCACAGCCATAAAGTTATTCTCAACAAATTCAAACAAACCAGAATTGTACCAACCACACTCTCAGACCATAGCACAATAAAAATAGAAATCAATACCAAGAAGATCTCTAAAAACTATACAATTTCATGGAAATTAAGCAATTTGTCCCTGAATGACTTCTGGATAAACAATAAAATTGAAGCAGAATTTAAAAAATCATTTGAAATGAATGAAAAATTAAAAAAAAAAAAAAACTACAGCATACCAAAATCTCTGGGACACAGTTAAATCAGCATTAGAGGAAACTTTATAGTGCTAAATGCCTACATCAAGAAGTTAAAGTTCTCAAATTAACAACCTAACATCACATCTAGAGAAGCTAAAACATCCAAGACCAAACCAACCCCAAAGTTAGCAGAAGAAAAGAAATAACGAAAATCAGAGCTGAACTGAATGCAATTGAGACATAAAAATTCATACAAAAGATCAGTGAAACCAAAGGTTGGTTTTTTAGAAGAATAAATAATATTTATAGACTGCTAGCTTGATTAACAGAGAAAAAAAGAGAGAAGATCCAAATGGACTGAATCAGAAATGACAAAGGTGACATTATCCCGGACTCCACAGAAGTACAAAAAATGCTCAGAGACTACTATGAACACCTCTATGCACACAAACTAGAAAACCTACAAGAAATTGATAAATTCCTGGAAACATAAAACCTCTCAAGATTGAACCAGGAATAAGTTGAAATCCTGAACAGACCAATACTGAGCTCTGAAATGGAATCAGTAATAAAAAGCCTTCCAACCAGAAAGAGCCCTAGACCAGACGGATTCACAGCCAAATTCTACCAGATATATAAAAAGGAGCTAGTACCAATGCTACTAAAATTATTCCAAAAAAGCAAGGAGGAAGGACTTTTCCCTAACTCATTCTATGAGACCAGCATCATTCTGATACCAAAACCTGGCAGAGACATAATGAATAAAGAAAACTTCAGGCCAGTATCTCTGATGAACATAGATGCCAAAATCCTCTCCTGAATGCAGCAGCACATTAAAAAGCTAATCTACAATGATCAAGTAGGTTTTATTCCTGAGATGCAACGTTGATTAAATATATGCACATCAATAACTTAATCAATGGAAAAGACTTTCGATTAAAATGCAACATCTCTTCAGGTAAAAAACCGTAGTTCAGGTAAAAAACCCTAGTTCAAAACCCTACTTTGTTAAAAACAAGCTAGGCATTGAAAGAATACACCTCAAAATAATAAAGCCATCTATGACAAACCAATAGCCAACATCACACTGAATGGGCAAAAGCCGGAAGCGTTCCCCCTGAGAACTGGAACAAGACAAGGTTGCCCCCTCTCACCACTCCTATTCAACATAGTACTAGAAGTCCTAGCCAGAGCAATCAGGCAAGAGAAAGAAATAAAAGGCATCTAAATAGGAAGAGAGGAAGTCAAATTATCTCTCTATACCTAAGACAACTAGGGATAGCAGTTTCAAGAAATGGACATAAGTGTCTGTGTGTGTTGGGGGGAGTATGGCTAATTAACCTAGACTAGAGGGTCTTAATCTTGACTACACATGAGAATCAGCTGGGAAGCTTTACAAGATATGTGGGCCCAACCAAAAAAATCCTGATTCTATCATTCTGGAGTGGGCACCTGTCAGGGGTATTTGTAAAAGCTTCCAGGCAATTCTCACGCACAGCCAGGTCTAAGACTCACTGATCCAGATTGATGGTGTGGGAGAGTCCCCAGGCCTCGCTTTGAGGAAGGAATACTCACAAATACAGGGTCATGATAACAGCCCTGCCATTATTAAGCTTCCAGTCAGCAGTCATGAGCTGTTTCAGTGTTTTTATGATTTATTTGCTCCTCACAACAGTCATACCAGGTAGATACTGTCTTTAGTTTACATATGAGAAAAGTGAGAACCAGCAATTGTAATAATGTGCTCAAAGTCACACTGCTAAAAGCAGTCAAGGCAGATTTGAATAAAGCTTCACCTTCATCTGAAGGCCGTGCCTTCTCCATTATGTTTCCTTGTATGCCCACTATTGCTGGTATTGAGGAAAAGAGTAAAATTTCAATTTGGGGATCACTGCTGACCCTATGAAATGTGTGGAGCTGGCTGTACACTGTAACAAATAAAAGAAATAAAATTCTCATTCCAACTGCAATTTTCATCTTCAAAAGTCAAACTGGCTGATCCTTATAAAGGTCTGTGAAGGCTTTGGAATGGGTGTGCTTGGCTAGGCTGAACTGAAGTCCCAGTTATTCAGTCAAGTACTTTGCCTTTGAAAGGCATTCTCCTGAATGGGGCAATCAAGCTTTGCCTGTAAAATAGTGACCAGTGCAGACTGGTGTTTCCCCCTGCAGAGGTCTGGTGTCCACATGATGGTGGTTTTGACTTTATGTGCCCTGGTTCACTATCCAGTTCTCTGCAGTAACTGGAAAGTTGTCACTTGGCCACAGTAAACTAAGATAACAGTCATATCCATCCAGAATCCCTCCTGTTCCTGCTTCCCTTCTTGCATTCCCATCTGCAAGGCTTGGCCTTCTCCCAGGTCATAGGCCTGTATGTGAAGGTAACAATTAGATTAGTGTCTCCCAAATTAACTTAGCTGATGATAGGTTGGTGCACATGGAGCTTAATGAGTGCATTTGATGCCGACTTTGATCCATTTATTTTACTCGACCCAGTATCCATAGGCTGAACATCTTACTCCAGGTCATGTCAGAAATCTGTGGGTTTTGTCCCAAGTGCAACTGGGCAAGACAGGTCGTTGTAGACACATCACTCCTTGGAAAATTAATTCAAGGTGTTTAACCAAGGGTGGCCCAGTGGCATTACCTCAAGCCCTCCTTAAACACAAGAAGGAAATCCAATCTGCAATCTGGAAGTCCAAGCCTAGGAGCCCTTCCCATATTTGCGTTCTCCCAGGAAGTAAATCTTTTTGGTGCTTATTTGTGTACTTGGTTTTCTGTTCTGAAGCAATGTCATCTTGATGTCTCAACCTGAGGAGGAATGAAATCAAAGATGATAGTGTTGGCCAGGCGCGGCGGCGCATGCCTGTAATCCCAGCACTTTGGGAGGCCGAGGTGGGCAGATCACCTGAGGATGGAAGTTCAAGATCAGCCTGTCCAACATGGTGAAACCCTGTTTCTACTAAAAATACAAAAATTAGCCAGGCGTGGTGGTGGGCTCTTATAATCCCAGCTGCTTGGGAGGCTGAGGCAGGGAGAATTGCTTGAACCCAGAAGGCAGAGACGGCAGTGAGCCAAGATTGCACCATTGCACTCCAGCCTGAGCAACAGAGTGAGACTCTGTCTCAAAATAAATAAATAAATAAATAAATAAATAAATAAATAAATAAATAAATAAATAAATAAATAAATTGCAGTGTTGATGTAAATTTGAATAACCCAGTTTACTCAAGTTCAACATCTTTGCATTTCCAAATGCAATTCCATTTAAATAATAATGTTTTATTTCTTGTCTAAGATAAGAATTCATGCATATTGCTGTTATCACTAGCCACCTTACTAGATGGTTTGGGGTGAAGCAAAAATGTAGCAAAAGGGTATTAGCATTCTAAAAACACCTTCTTTAAAGTTGATAGTAATTTTTATAATATATAGTCACATCACAGCCCATTTGAGATTTGTCAATATTCTTTTCTCTATATAGATTCGGGTGAGAGGGAATAAGGAAAACCTAAACTGAACAAGTTAAGTCAAATGTTATACTTTCATGAGGTAAGTAACGCATTCATTCATTCATTCATTTCATCATGTATTTAGTGAGTATTTGTTGAGTGCTAGGCTTCAATTATGAAATAATTTGGTTGGGGTGCGTGTGCGTGTACATGAGAAGGATATACTTTAAAAATACTTATAATCGTTAACATATCTGTCATTTTATAGTTTTTATGCATGCATTATTCTTTATTGTTTTACCATTAGGAACAATTAATTTAACATTCTCACACATATAAAAATCAAGAAAATCTCATTCCCTTAGGAAAAAAGCTTCACCCTACCATTCATCTTGAAATAGTAATTTAGGCCGGGCGCGGTGTCTCAAGCCTGTAATCCCAGCACTTTGGGAGGCCGAGACGGGCAGATCACGAGGTCAGGAGATCGAGACCATCCTGGCTAATACGGTGAAACCCCGTCTCTACTAAAAAAAATATAAAAAACTAGCCGGGCGAGGTGGCGGGCGCCTGTAGTCCCAGCTACCCGGGAGGCTGAGGCAGGAGAATGGCGTAAACCCGGGGGGCTGAGATCCGGCCACTGCACTCCAGCCTGGGCGACAGAGCGAGACTCCGTCTCAAAA
>NC_045451.1:67187137-67258022 GCF_002776525.5 Piliocolobus tephrosceles | reverse complement strand
AAAAAAAAAAAAAAAAAAAAAAAAAAAAAAAGAAATAGCAATTTAGTGTGTTAAAACGCCCAAGATTCATATTAGGGAGGCAAAAGCACGCACTAAAGCTGCACAAAACAAACACTATTATCAGGCAGATGAATATTTAATCAATTCTTATTTGTTTTCTTGGTCTTTTAGATGTGGTTAATGCCTATGTATATGGCCGGCTTTGGACAAATGGAGTCAGTGGAGGCAGTGTTAGCACTTCAATCCCCTGCAAAGTCATGTTTGAACGATCCTGCAGCTCCTGGGTTTCAGGCTGTCAGCACAGTCAGGCTGTAAAAGAAACTATTCTTGAGTTTCCAAAGCGTCTGTAAAGCATCCTGCCCTGACTTTTCTGGGCAAAGGCTTCCTCCATGGTAAGAAAGACTATCCTAAGGAAGAGGAGGGAACTTAAATTAAGCAGCATAATGGCTCCAGTGCTTTTTTCAAATCTCGAGTTGTGAAATCGGTGTAGTAAGGCATGACCAGCATAGAATGCAATAGAAGAGACTGATAAGGGATTGAAATCATCAGAAGGCCTAGCATGGCATGGCCAAAGGTATTGTTTCGGGAAAACCTTTTCCTTAATATATAATCTCCTGTATCATCTTTTTCTCTCTCTACTGAATCTTCCCATTGTTATAAACATAAACATGCAATCTTTTTCTTGAGATGGAGTCTCACTCTGTCCCCCAGGCTGGAGTGCGGTGGTGCGATCTCGGCTCACTGCAACCCCTGTCTCCCGCATTCAAGTGATTCTCCTGCCTCAGCCTCCCAGGTAGCTGGGACTGCAGGCGTGCGCCACTGAACCCAGCTAGTTTTTGCATGTTTAGTAGAGACAGGGTTTCACCGTGTTGGCCAGGTTGGTGTCAAACTCCTGACAGGTGATCCATCTGCGTCAGCCTCCCAAAGTGCTGGGATTAGAGGCATGAGCCACCACACCTGGCCAGCAATCATTTCATTTTAAAACAAAACAAAACCTTTCCTGATCCCAATAATCCCCTTAATTACTGCTTCAATTCTTTCCTTCCTTTTGAAGCAAATTCCCTGAAAGTGGTACGACACTTTCTCATTTCTCTCCTTCCATTCTGTCTTAACTGTCTTTCCCTTAGGATTTCAAGCCCATTATTCCAGCGAAATTGCTATTGTCAAAGTCAGCAATGATGTCTACATTTCCAAATTCAATGGTGAATTCTCAGGCCTCAACTTGCTTGGCTGATCAGCAGTACTGAGTATGGTGGTTCACTCTGTCCTCTTTGAAGCACCTCCTCTCATCCCTTCCATTGTTCCCATGATGGTCCAAGTTGCCTTCTGTTGCCACTATATTATAGGACTAGGCTCCTAACTGGTCTCCCTACTTGCATCCTCACCCACTACCCCTGTTGCCTTCTATATTATATTCTCAACGTAACGGTTAATACATCTCATTCCTTTGATTAAAACCCTCTACTAAGGCCGGGTGTGGTGGCTCATGCCTGTAATCCCAGTACTTTGGGAGGCTGAGGCAGGCAGATCACGAGGTCAGGAGTTCAAGACCAGCCTGATCAGCATGGTGAAACCCCGTCTCTACTAAAAATACAAAAAAATTAGCCAGTGTGGTGGCTCAGGCTTGTAATCCCAGCTACTCAGGAGGTTGAGGCAGGAGAATTGCTTGACCCCAGGAGGCGGAGGTTGCAGTGAGCCAAGATTGCACCACTGCACTCCAGCCTGGGCGACAGAGTGAGACTCCATCTCAAAATAAATAAATAAAACCCTCTACTAACTCCCATTCAGAGTTAAAGCCAGTATCTTTGCAGTAGCCTACGAGGTCCTATACAATCTGCTCCCGACTCTGACGTCACTGCCCACTGCTCTCCTTCTATGCTACCATCTCTGGCCACACTGACTTTCTCCCTGTTCCTCAAACCCACCAGGCATGCTTCCCTTGCAGAAGCTCTGCATTTTCTACTCCCATGCCTGGAAGCCTCTCCCCTAAACAGGTGCCTGGCTCACTCCTTAATTTCTACCAAGTCTTAACTCAAGAAATGGGGAAAGGATTCCCTATTTAATAAATAGTGTTGGGAAAACTGGCCAGCCATATGCACAAAACTGAAACTGGATCCCTTCCTTACACTTCATACTAAAATGAACTCAAGATGGATTAAAGACTTAAACGTAAGACCTAAAGCCATAAAAATCCTAGAAGAAAACCAAGGCAATACCTTTCAGGACATAGGCATGGGTAAAGACTTAATGTCCAAAACACCAAAAGCAATGGCAACAAAAGCCAAAATTGACAAATGGGATCTAATTAAACTAAAGAGCTTCTGCACAGCAAAAGAAACTATCATCAGAGTGAACAAGCAACCTACAGAATGGGAGAAAATCTTTGCAGTCTATCCATCTGACAAAGGGCTAATATTCAGAATCTACAAATAACTTAAACAAATTTACAAGAAAAAAACAAACAACCCCATCAAAAAGTGGGCAAAGAATATGAACAGACACTTCTAAAAAGAAGACATTTATGCAGCCAACAAACATATGAAAAAATGTTCATCACCACTGGATATTAGAGAAATGCAAATCAAAAGCATAATGAGATACCATCTTAATGCCAGTTAGAATGGCGATCATTAAAAAGTCAGGAAGCAACAGATGCTGGAGGGGATGTGGAGAAATTGGAATGCCTTTACACTGTTGGTGGGAGTGTAAATTAGTTTAACCATTGTGGAAGACAGTGTGGCAATTTCTCAAGGATCTAGAACTAGAAATACCATTTGACCCAGCCATCCCATTACTGGGTGTATACCCAAAGCATTATAAATCATTCTACTATAAAGACATATGCACCTGTATGTTTATTGAGGCATTAGTCACAATAGCAAAGACTTAGAACCAACCCAAATGCCCATCAGTGATAGACTGGATAAAGAAAACATGGCACATATACACCATAGAATACCATGTGGCCATAAAAAAAAGGATGAATTCATGTCCTTTGCAGGGACATGGATGAAGCTGGAAACCATCATTTTCAGCAAACTAACACAGGAACAGAAAACCAAACACCGCATGTTCTTGCTGATAAGTGGGAGTTGAACAATGAGAACACATGGACACAGGGAGGGGATCATCACATACAGGGGCCTGTCAGGGGTTAAGGGGCTGCGGGAGGGATAGCAATAGGAGAAATACCTAATGTAGGTGATGGATTGATGGGTGCATCAAACCACCATGGCACGTGTATACCTATGTAACAAAACTGAACTTTTTGCACATGTACCCCAGAACTTAAAGTATAATAAAAAACAGAAAAGAGAAAAAATAAATCCAGGAAAAAATTTTCAACAGTCTTTTCTGATCTCAATGGAACTAGAACTCAAAAGCACAAAGAAAATTAGAAAAACCCTCAAATATGTGGAATTTTAAACATACTCTTAAACAATCAATGGTCCCAAAAAAAGTAACAAGATAAATTAGCAAATACGTTGAGACAAATGAAAACAAAAACACAACACACAAAAACTTATGAAATATAGCAAAAGCAGTGCTAAGAGGGGCATTTATAACTGTAAACACCTATATCAAAAAATTAAAAGGTCTTAAATCAAACTTAACTTTACACTTCAAGAATCTAGTAAAAGAAGAACAGACTGAAACCAAAGCTAACAGAAAAAAGGAAATAATAAAGATTAAAGCAGAGGTAAATAAAATTGACAGTAGGAAAACAATTTAAAAATCAATCAAACTAAAGTTGTGTTTTTGAAAAGATCAACAAAATTGAGAAATTAGCTAAATCATGAGGGGAAAATGAGAAAACTAAAATCAGAAATAAAATATGGGATATTACAGGGAATGCTACCAACATTAAAAGGAATTACAAGAGAGTATTATGATCAATTGTGTATCAACAAATTGGCTAACCTAGAAGAAATGAGTAAATTTCTAGAAACACAGAACCTACCAAGAGTGAATCAGGAAGAAACATAATCTAAACAAACTAATAACTAGGAAGGTGACTGAATCAGTCATCAAAACCCTCCCAATGAACAAAAGCCTAGGACCAGAATACTTTGCAGAAAACTCCACTAAACATTAAAAATTAGGCTGAGCGTGGTGGTTCACACTTACAATCTCAGCACTTTGGGAGGCTGAGGAGGGGGAGTTACTTGAGCCCAGGAGTTTGAGACCAGTGTGGGCAACATAGAGAGATTCTATCTCTACAAAGAAATTAAAAATTAGCTAGGTGTGGTAGCACATGCCTGTGCTCTCAGCTGTGTGGGAGGCTGAGGTGGGAGGATCACTTAAACATGGGAGGTTGAGGCTGCAGTGAGCCATGATTGCACCACTGCATTTCAGCCTGGGTGGCAGAGTAAGACCTTGTCTCAAAAAGTAAAACATAAAAATAAAAGAAGAATTAACACCAATTCTCCGAAAACTCTTCTAAAATATTGAAAACCAGGGACCACTTTCAAGCTCATTTTATGAGGCCAGTGTTATCCTTCTATCAAAGTCAGACAAAGACATTACAAGAGAAGAAAACTATAGGCTAATATCTCCGATGAATATTGATGCAAAAATACTCTAAAAAAACTAGTAAATTAAATTCAAGGCACACTCATGAAACACACACAAACACACACACAATCACACACACACACACACACACGACAAACTAGGACTAGAAGGAAACAACCTCAACATGATAAAGCCCAAAGTTAACATCATACTTAAGGTACAAAACTGAAAGCATTTCCTCTAAGATTAGTAACAAAGATGCCCACTCGCACCACTCTTGTCCTTCTCCCCCTCCTCCTCCTCTTCTTCTTTCTCCTCCTCCTCCTCCTCTTCCTCCTCTTTCTTCTTTTTTTAAGACAGCATCTCACTCTGTTGTCCAGGCTGAGCTGCAACAGTTCAATCACAGTTCACTGTAATTGAGCTCCTGGGATCAAGTGATCCTTCTGCCTCAGCCTCCCAAATAACTAGCTGCAGGCACACATCACTGGGCCCTGCTATTTTTTTTTAAGGTAGAGATAGGGTCATGCCATGTTTCCCAGGCTGGTTTCAAACTCCTGGCTTCAAGTGATCCTCCCCCCTCAGCCTCTCAAAGCTCTGGGATTACAGGAGTGAGCCACCATGTCCAGCCTCCCTTCCCACCATCTATTCAACATAGTATCAGAAGTCCTAGATACGGCATTAGGCAAGAAAAAGACACTAAAGGCATCCAAATTGAAACAAAAGAAGTAAAATAATCTCTGATGCTGTGTTCACAGATGACATGATCTTATATGTAGAAAACTCAAAAGATTACAAAAAAAACCTGTTAAAACTAATAAACAAATTCAGCAACGTTGCAGAATACAAAAGCAATACACAAAAATCAGATACATTTTTATACACTAACAATGAGCAATCTGAAAAGGAAATTAAGAAAACAATTCAATTTACTATAGCATCAAAAACAATAAAATACTTAGGAATAAGCCTCACCAGGGAGATGAAAGACTCATACAGTAAAAACTATAAAACATTGCTGAAAGAAGTTAAAGAAAACAAAAATAAATGGAACAGTCTCTCATTCTCATGGACTGGAAGATTAACATTAGTTGTTAATATATTCATGCTATTCAAAATTATCTATAAATTCAACACAATCCCTATCAAAATCTCCATGGCACTTTTTGCAGAAATAGAAATTTTTATTCTAAAATTTATATGAAATCCCAAGGACCCCCAAATAGCCAAAAAAAATTTTGGAAAATAAGGAAGTTGGAAGAATCACATTTTCTGTTTCAAAACATATTACAAAGCTATAGTAACAGAAACAATATGGTACCAGCATAAAGACAGATACATAGACCAATAGAATAGAGAGCCCAGAAAATAAAACTCATGGATATGGTCAAATGATCCTTGATGAGAGTGTCAAGACAACTCAATGGAAAAAAAGCAGTCTCTTCAACAAATGATATTGGGAAAACTATTGCAAAAGAATGTAGTTTGACCCTTATTTTATACCATATACAAAGATTAACAAAATGCATTACAGACATATATAAGACCCCAAACTATGAAACTCCTAGAATAAAATATAGGGGGAAAGCTTTTCTGCATTTTACTTGGCAATATTTTTTGGATATGACGCCAAAAACACAGACAACAAAAGCAAAAATAGACACACGGAACTATATCAAACTTAAACATTTGTATATCAAAGGATACAATCAACAGAGTGAAAGGCAACCTACAATTCTTTGCAAATCATAGAAAATATTTGCAAATCATACATCTGATGAGTAGTTAATAGGCAGTATATATAAAGAATTCCTACAATTAAAAAAAAAAAACGCAATTCAAAAAACAGGCAAAGGACTGGAATAGTCATTTCTCCAAAGATGACATACAAATAGCTGACAAGCATATGAAAACATATGCAACATCATTAATCATCAGAGAAATTTGAATCCAAACCACAATGAGATATCACCTCACATCCATTAACATAGCTATTCTAAAACACAGAAAGTCAGTGTTTGTGAGGATATGGAAAAATTGTAACCCTTGTGCATTGTTGGTGGGATTGTAAAATGGTGCAAATGCCATAGAAAACAGTATGGAAAATCCTCCAAAACTGAAAATAGAAATATCATATGATCCAGAAATCCCACTTCCAAGTATATATCCAAAAAATTGAAGAGAGTGCTCAAAGAGATATTAGCATTCCTGTGATCATTGCAGCATTATTCACAACAGCCCAGAGGTGAAAACACCTAAATGTTTGTTGACAGATAAATGGACAGTCAAACTGTACTCTCTACATATGATGGAGCATTATTCAGACATCAGAAGGAAGGAAGTTCTGACACATGCTACAGCATGGACGAACCTTGTAGACATTATGCCAAGCAAAATAAGCCAGTCACAAAAAGACAAATGCGGTATGATTATACTTATATGAGGTATGTTCCTGGTAGCGTCAAATTCATGGGAAGTAGAATGGTACCGTGCCAGGTACTGAGGGATGGGGAATGGTGAGCTGTTGTTTAGTGGGTACAGAGTTTCAGTTTTGCATGAAGAAAAGGTTCTGAAGGACTGTTTTACAACAATGTAAATACACTTAACACTACTAGACTATCCACTTAAAAACAGTTAAGATGGTAAATTTAATGTTGTGTATATTTTACCACAATAAAAAAAATACAAAAGCCACTCTATATCTTTAAGAAATTAGTTGGCTGTGGTGGCACAAACCTGTAATCTCAGTTACTGAGGTGGGAAGATCCCTTAAGCCCAGAAGTTCAAGGCCAGACTAAGCAACAGAGTTAAGACTCTGTCTAAAAAATAATATATTTTAAAAAGCAGATTTTAAAATATATTTAAAATATATTTTAAAATAGGGGCAGATGTTTTCCGAAACAGCTATGTGCCCAACGTTTCTTTATCAGCTACTAGTTGACTTTCAACTGACTTTCTTAGTTTCTCATCTTTTGGGGTTACCGAGGAATCTACTATCAACTGCTACAATCCAGTACTCTTTAGCTATTTCATATTTTTGTGTCAATTTCTGGGAGAATATGATAAGACATAATGCTAATTTCTGGATGTCTTTTGTGCACAAAGAAAAGAAAAGCAGATGTCACCTTGGAGGGATTGCAAGTAGTACCAGGGTCCACCTCGCTTCAAGTGACTGTCTCCACAGGGCCTCAGGGGACCTGGGAGCTGCCAGAGTCTGGAGGAGCATAATGAGCGTTTCAGGAACAACCTTCCAGGTCTCAAAGGTGGCTGGCTGCCTGCAACCAGTTGTCATTTTTCTCTGCAGTAACCTTCTCTATAAAGCTAACTGCTGCTGACGGCTGCTTTAGGGAAGCCAGCGCAAACACCAAGCCCCTTGCCAGACAAGTAAAACGGATCCCTTTATTTCTGCTGATCAGCCATAGACTCTTTCCTGGAGTGAGGAGGCTGGGGTACCTGGTGAAAACTGCTATTTAATTCGCTTTTTCTCCCCTGGGGAAGGATAGCTTAGCCAAAAAGGCTAAATTCTGAGAAGATTAAATTAGTTTGCAGAAAAGGCAGTGAATTTCTGGGTAATTTGTTCAGACACCCGTGTGTGCCACTTGGATTACTTTCCCCAATTATGCAGGGTAGTCTACAGGTCTTTACGGGATTGGGTTTTACTACCCTCACTTTCCTGATGATAGCATCCTAGGGTTTATGTGCCCCTCCAAAGGAAATGCTGCTTTAGCAGATTTGGGGATGAACTCATGCTGGTTGGAAAGTTTCAAGTGTTGAGTAAACTCTTCCATATTGTGAAGACATATATAACACTCCCTGTTTAGGATCAGATCACCACAGGCTTGCATGGCTGTTCGCTACTTTCAGACAATGCTTACAAGATATTTCCTTTCTCTAATTCTTTATCCCTATATTAATCGTATACCCCTCTTCACATTCAACTGCACTAAAAACAGACAAAAACAAAACATACAGTTGATTTCCCAGTTCCTGCCACTGCCCATCAGCTGCCTATAATTTCTCAGATCCACAACTTGTTGTATTTCAGTTAGGATATATTAAAATCCAGAAACTAAGGTACAAGTTGTGATCTTATTCTACAGAGAAGAAGGGCACCCACTCCATCCCTGAGAGGTGGAGGTCCCTTAGACTTTCCTGACCCATACAGTCTCCCCTCCCCTGCAGACAGGGCCAGAACTGACTCCCCGCCCCTCCACTGGCCGTACACATATATACACACATAGGTACATATATATGTGTAATATACACACACTATATATATACATATATATACACATGTGTGTTTACATGTGTGTGTGTGTATATATATATTTACTTATTTATTTCCAAATATCCCTAGTATACTCCTGTGATTAGAAGCCTGCTGCTCAGGGAGTAGAGTTCAGGGTGGGAGTTGGGTCTGGGTTTTAATCGGGAGCAAAATAAAGACTGGGTTTTAAATTTCAGGATAGAGCAGAGAGGAGAGTTTCAGGAGTGAGAGGTTGAGAGGTGTATCTAGGAGTTCGGTAAGTGTGGAGTGATAGGAGAGGAAGGGTGGAAGTTGCAAGACCTAGAAGGAATATGAAATCTGGGCCCATAGTGTGCTCAGGCTGGTCCTCAAGCTAGGATGATGAGCTACAAGGTTCTTTTTCCCACCACTTTGCCCTTTTCCCACTCATCCCCCAGGTTCCCTCCACTTTACTCCCAGCAAAGGACGAGGGTGTTTACATCGAGAGAGTTGATCAAAACAACACACATCCCTCTGTAGACTGCTGTGGACGTACACTGCTGGAGGCTGTAGGTCAGACGATGCAAGCCCAGTTGCCTGTAGTCCCGGTAGGAAGCCTTGGTAAGGGAATTACTGGGCTTCCATCCGCTGTGGGAGGTGGAGAAGCATGGCCAGCTGAAGCTGGTATGCCCTGCCTCATGTCATTCAATGAAGATAATTCTGTGTTACCAATATATGTCTCCTAACTGCCCATCTTAAGACCCTGTTGGTCTTCATAGCTCATTCCAAACAACCAGCAAGCAGCAGCAACCCTGAGAATGGTTCTCCTTCCCATGAACGGAAATTCCTGTGCAACCTCCCAAGCTGAATGCTGTCATTAATGTGCAGGCACCCGGAACACTGCTCAGCACACTGTGGGTTCTCAGTGGGGGTTCGGATGAGACCTGAATGTCACCACCAAAGAGCATTTCTGCGTGCTCCAGCTATAAACCCCATAAACATCTGAGCATAACTTAGCCCAAACTTCGGCGTGAGAAACACGAATCTGTATTCATCCAAGGATACTTAGATCCCATTGTGGCACCGGGTTTCCCAAGACCCCAAAGAAGGGAGGCGCTGGCACCATGTCTGTACGTCAGTGTGTGATGTCCACAATTACTGCAGGATGAGAGTGCACCGCTCATCCCCAGGACCCAGAGAGCTTTGAAATACTCATCCCAGTAGCTGTTAGACCAGTCTGAAGTGAGTCCCAGTATTATCCCTGAGTTGTCCATAGAAGGAAATGGAAGAACCAAAGAAGCAAAGTCTTCTCAGCTTATATACAATTTAACTCATTCATTCATGTATTCATCAACTTGGTTTGAACTCCTAAGTCCCAGGTGTGGTCTAAGTGTGGGGTTCTGTAGTAAACACAAAACACATAAAGGTGAGTGAGGGGAAGAGGAGAGCCCGCAGGAAGCAGTCTCTTCAACTGGCCAATGACTTGCATCTTGTGCACAGCAGTCATATGCAGCCCTGCAGTGGGGGCCTTGCCTGCTCCCCCAACCCCTCACCTCCACACCACAAGGCTGCTTACCGTGAACACCTGCCACTCTGCCTGAGGGATTATTTTTCTGATGGCAGGAATACACTTAGCTCTTATCTCTCTTACAAAGCAAGTCAAAGTGCTAGGAAGATGAACTTCTAGAAGCAGCCCTCAAAAGCTGATAAACAGCTGCTGGATATATATCCCAAATGTCTCACCCCTCATTGGGATAACTCTGAGGCATGCTCTATGCTGCCTCCCAGTGAATGGGGGACTTTACAGGCCTTATTTTCCCTTCCCTGTCCGGCTTCCCCACTCCGCTACCAGTGTTTCCTGGGTTCATCTACCAAATAAACTATTTGTACGCAGATCCTTGTCTCAGGATCTGCCTCTGAGGGAACCCAAATCAAAGAACCATATTACTTCGATTTTTCTGGCTAGTGTCAGTTTTAAAAATTCCATCCCATACCACTATATGTCACATTTCAGGTTGTGAAAACCTGTTTGCCATGTACATAGGCCACAGAAGATATCTATGAAAGAATAATCCTTGTTTGAAACCAATAAAAGCTACCTTACCCCTGCATTGTGGCATCTGTGTCTATGGATAATAGAAATTAAAATATGATAGAAAAGGTTGTTTTAGGATTCGTTTTTATTAAGTAATTTTCTTTATATTTCAATTTCTAAAAATGGAGTCTGGCTTTTTTTGCTCCATGCCTAGGATTGTAGGAATTTTCTAGTATAAAGGTCAAGGCACACCTCTAGCCATGGTAAAGTGTGCTGGGTTAATAAGCCCCACTGGGCTGGCTCGGCTCAGCCCTCACTCCTGTCTGCCCACCGTTTGCTCTCCTGATGGCTGTTGTCACCAAGCACCATGTTACAGAGTCTCCTTGAAGGCAAAAGAAAAAAAAAATTCATCATCTTGGTTCCAGACAGCCTGGAAAAAAATACACATATGGAAACCAATATGGAAAAAAAGATAAACAGCAAGCTTCAGAATTCATTTAGTGTCATGTCACTTGTCTCCCAAAAGTCTTGATTTTAGCCAGACTTCCCTCAGGCTAGTTTGAAATAAGGACATTTTGAACTGTTGAATCATAGCCAAGCTGCATAAAAAGCCTGCTGATATGCTATTTCTGTGTTTTATGCAAAGGCTAGTGGGGGATAAAACATTTTTCAAACAGGTCTAACCACAAAGAAGTCACAAAACTTTATGAAAATCTGCTGAAGAGATTTGGCTAAGTGCCTTGTCCTGTAAGAAATTTTGTACGTCAGAGAAGACACAATAGCAGAGATAAACACACACACATACACCCCACACCCCACCTGGTTTAACATTTTCTCTGAGGCATATATCAGCAACCAGGACATTGCCTACTTATCTTATAAAAGAGATTCACCTACAGCAGCCACTTACGTGGCATCCCTAAATCCACTGGAGCAGCCAAAACTGGCTTCTGCCTTCACAGGTGACTCTGAGAGCCTGTCTCCAGGGGTTGCACTCAGAAGTGACACAGCAGACAGTTTTAAGAACAGTGACCTTGCAATCTCAGCCCATGAGGAAAAGAAAAGAAAAGAAAGAAGATTCCAGAGAAAAAACTAATGGCTTTTGTTAAAATACAATGACCATTGAACACTAGACAGACTATGCTTAGAATGTGGAAAAGCAACAGAAAAATGTATTAATTATGATGAGACAAAACCACTGAAAAGATACTAAAACATTAGAAATCGTCAAATACGTAGCACAAGAGTTCTATCTCATGTTGTTTTGAAACCATCATGTGCAGACTTCACATAAACATTGTGGAAAACACTTCAATTTCTGAAACAAATAAAAGGTCAAAATAGAGGCCGGGCACAGTGGGTCACACCTGTAATCCCAGCACTTTGGGAAGCCAAGGTGTGCGGATCATGAGGTCAAGAGATCGAGACCATCCTGCCCAACATCGTGAAACCCCATCTCTACTAAAAACACAAAAAATTAGCCGGGCATGGTGGCGGGCACCTGTAGTCCCAGTTACTTGGGAGGCTGAGGCAGGAGAATCACTTGAACCCGGGAGGCGGAGGTGGCAGTGAGCCAAGATCGCACCACTGTACTCCAGCCTGGCGACGTGAGACTCTGTCTCAAAAAAAGAAAAAAAAACGTCAAAATAGAACATTTTTTTATGTATGTCAAAACTGGATTAAGGCCAGGTGTAGTAGCTCACGCTTATAACCCCAGCAGTCTGGGAGGCTGAGGTGGGTGAAACACCTGAGGTCAGGAGTTCTAGACCAGCCTGGCCAACACAGTGAAACCCTGTCTCTATGAAAAAAAAAAAAAAAATTTAGCTGGGTGTGGTGGCGGACGCCTATAGTCCCAGCTACTTGGAAGGCTGAGGCAGGAGAATTGCTTAAAATCAGGAGGCGGCGGTTGCAGTGAACTGAGATTGCATCACTGCACTCCAACCTGGGGGACAGAATGAGACCCCGTCTCCCCACCACCAAACAAACAAACAAACAAAGAAACAAGGTTGGTTGTGATGGCTCAAGCTTGTAATCCCAGCACTTTGGGAGGCCAAGGCCGGTGGATCATCTGAGGTCAGGGGTTCAAGACTCTCCTGGCCAACATGGTGAAACTCTGCCTCTATTAAAAATACAAAAATTCGGTGGCTCACGCCTGTAATCCCAGCACTTTGGGAGGCCGAGGCAGGCGGATCATGAGGTCAGGAGATTGAGACCATCCTGGCTAACACGGTGAAACCCCGTCTCTGCTAAAAATACAAGAAATTAGCCAGGCATGGTGGCGGGCACCTATAGTCGCAGCTACTCAGGAGGCTGAGACAGGAGAATGGCGTGAACCTGGGAGGCAGAGTTTGCAGTGAGCTGAGATCGCGCCACTGCACTGCAGCCTGGGCGATGAGCAAGACTCCATCTCAAAAAAAAAAAAAAAAATTAGCCAGGCTTGGTGGTGCATGCCTATAGGCCTATAGTCCCAGCGACTCGGGGGCAGAGTGCTGAGGCAGGAGAATCACTTGAACCCGGATAGCAGAGGCTGCAGTGAGCCGAGATTGTGCCATTGAACTCCAGCCTGGGTGACAGAGTAAGACTCTGTCTCAAAAAAAAAAAAAAAAAAAATCAGATTAAGACTCACGTCATTGAGCCTCTTTCCAAGAGGTAAAATTCAATTCAATTAATTGAATTCAGTGAATATTTACCAAAAACATACCAGCATCTGGATATTCTATGTAACCTCTCCATTCCTCAGTTTCCTTATCTATAAAATGGGCATAGTCATAGTATCCACCTTCTAAGGTTGTTTATAAGTGAAAAACACTTAGAATAATGCCTGTGTTAGCCATCAACAGCAGCAGCACCCACATCATCACTATTATTAGGGGACGGAGCACTACTGGAGATAGAAAGTCGAGACAGGCACAGCCCTGCCTACATAGGAGTTGGCATTTATCAGGGGGAAATACACTAAATACACAGGTAATTATAACACAAAGCCACACGTGGAAGGTTCCCTCAGGAACTCCTGTTCCATAAGACAGAATTACGTAAAGGACATTGCTCACCTGGAATCGCTCACGCTGGGCGTCAGAACTCCAACTCTAATAGTCAAAGGGCCCGCCCCGTTCAGCTATCTAACGCCAGAAATGTTCTTTCAACTTGGGACTTCATGAAAATGAAAGAGTGGGTTGTTTTTTGTTTGGATGTTTTGGTTTTTGAGATCGGATCTCGCCCTTTCATCTAGTCTGGGGTGCCGTGGCATCATCTTGGCTTATTGCGGCCTCGAACTCCTGGGCTCAAGTGATTCTCCCACCTTGGCCTCCTGAGTAGCTGAGACTGACGGGAAAACGGGTTAGTTGTTCACCGCATGTAAAGTCTGATTAATGACAGCGAGGCCTGGTACAAGAAAAGTGAATTTATTTCCAAAGCTAGCTTGGGGGCAGGACACAAGGTGCACTGACTTAAATGTGCCACTTTGCCTTAGGAGCAAAAAGTGGACACTTTTGTAAGGTTAGAGGGGAAGGGAGCCAGGGCACAGCTCTACTGGGCAGTTGAGTCGGAGCCTTCCTGGGCAGAAATAAGTTGTAAAAGTGGCCGAGTGGCCATACTTTTGACATGTCCTCCTAAGGTGACTTTCTGGAGGTCTGAGTTCCGTGGAGACATGCTCTGATCTGCAAATCGACTGTCAGCTCTGGAGGAGACATCCGTCTTGGGACACATAAATGCACTTGCCCTCTAGGGAATGTCTGGTCAGAGGGAGGTGAGGGGTTATTTTGCATTTTAAAAAGGGCTAAGTAGAAAGCAGGGGGAAAAGAGAAAGGAGAACAGAAGAGAAGAAAAAATAATTAAACTACCTCTTAGAAAAATGGATGTACTTGGTTACAGGACTACAGGTGCATGCCAGCACACTTGGCTAATTTTCAAATTTTTAAACAGACAGGGTTTTGCTATGTTGCTTAGGCTGGTCTTGAACTCCTAGTCTCAAGCGGTCCTCCTGCCTTGACCTTTCAAAGTGCTGTGATTACAGCCATGAGCCACTGCGCCCGCCAAAGCGTTTATTCGAATGAATAAACCTATGCCCTGTTACAAGAACACCTATCCTTATGCACAATGAGTAATAAAGGATATACATGCTGGTGACCAGAACCCTTCCTCCGGGCGCTCATCATCAGTTTACCTCCTCTCCTGTGGTCTCCAGACACTGGAGTGTCTTCTTCTTACTTCAGGGCACTCAGGATTGACCACAGATCATTTTCAGCTCTTGCTTTTTAACCTAGAAATGGCTTTTTAACTAGAAATGGCTGCATAATGAACACTGCAGCTCTGTGTACTCTAAGTGCATGTTGAGATCCACCTGGCCGCCTGTTTGTCCCATGTGCAGGATGAGCACTTGGCCATCCTGATCACCGTGTTCTCGGCCACAGGAAATATATCACGTGGGTTGCGATGGAAGATGGTACCAAAGCTATAGGGTTTCCAACGTGAGAGAGACCACAGGTGCATAAGTTGGTAGATGGAGGTGGAGGTTGGAACATATGTCACGAAAGGCGAGGAAGTAGCATTTGACAAGGTCTTGAAACAATTAATATGAAGATGGAGAAGAGGTGAACTGGGAAGTAGAGAAACATTCTAGAACCTGGCAGCTCCCAGAGAGCAGCCCCGCTCTCCACTACACACCTAGCATCTTGCACGGCGGCACATTGTAGGTGTTTGGTAAATATTTACTGAACGAATGAATGAATGAGTCAAGGGAAGAGACCATGAAAGCTGCAATGGTGACCAATGATAAGGCAGAGTTTCACACATTTTAATTCTTCTGCTTGGACTCTAATACGAAAGTCAAGTTGGAATGCAGGAGGAAATTTTAAGTGTTGCTTTATAGCGATACATCACAATAAGCAAAAATCATTCAGTATTTTTAATGTCGAGGCATCAATTTCAAATTTAACCAGAATCTCTTATTTGCTCGTCAATTTCTGTTATTTCCCCTCCCTTTCTTTTCTCTTCACCCCTACAGTGTTTCATTCTTAAAATGCCTACTATATATTGCTTCATTTACAAAGCACTAATACAACAATTTAAAACAGAATCTATGCAGCAATCAGTTGTCATAATTTTCTAACAGATGTGATGGACTGTTCCAGACAATGAGACAAAGATGACTCTTCCTTGCCCTTCAAATCACTGTCTTAAAGTCAGCCAAATGGAACATGGCTCCTAGGACAGACGCTCTGCAAGGTTGGAAATCCTCTATGACGGTTACAAATCTGTGTGTCATAAATAATATTGCATTTACAGATAGGCTTGAAAAAGGTCAGTGCATTTTCTCTGCTCTTTTAAAGCTGTTCTCTTTATTTATTAAAGTGTTTGGGTTACAGATTAGCTTTCTAACTTTATTAATGTCTCATCTGCCTTGAAACCAAAACTGTACTTGGAAACAGTGAATGACTGACTTATTTTATTACATATTTAAGTGCCTTTAAAAATTGTGACGTTTGTGATTTTGATTACTGTCTTGGGGGAAAACATTTACCAGCCAAGGAGACGAGTCAAGAGACAGATCCTAATGCTCAGGAAGAAGTGAAGTCCCATCGCAGGAAAATATTAGACAAAAATGTAATCTCACCCATTAGAAAAACAATTCATTTTTTAAGGGCTCAGTACTCTGAAAATTTATGTTACAGATAATTAATAATGAAAGTTGAAGTTTCCATATTTTTTTAAAACCATGGTAGTTTACTAGCATACTTTTTGAAAAAACTCCCTGAAAGCAAAAATTGGTGGCTGTACCTAGAGTCTGATGGAGGTTTTGTCCTTTCCTGGGACCAGCTGACTCACCCAGCATCTGTGTCACTGAAATTCTCCACACACCTCTCAATCCCCACCCTGCCCTGCCCTTGGAAGCAGAAAAGGTCAGTCCCTTCAAGAGGTGGCTGGAGCCTCCTCCCTCTACCGGGAAGTCATCTGTGGCAGAGCTGGAACTTGAAGCAGCTCTGCAGTTCTCCAGGCCTGCCCAGCAGAGGTATGGCTTGCTTGCCTGCTTGTCTTCCTTCCTTCCTTCCTTCCTTCCTTCCTTCCTTCCTTCCTTCCTTCCTTCCTTCCTTCCTCTCTCCTCCCTCCCTTCCTTCTCCTCCCTTTCTCTCTGCCTCTCTCCTCCTCTCTTACTTCCCTCCTTTTCTTTCTTTATCCTCTCTCTCCACTTTTTCTTCCGTCCTTTCAAATTCTCTTCAAAATTTTCTTCAATTTTATAAAACCTATTTTAATTACAAAATTAATATAAAAAATCTCTGTAGAAAAGTCAAAAATAAAACTATATCCAAATGTTCCTTGAGCTCTGTCAACATTGCCAGTTTGTCCCCTTAGATGCAGTTACCGTTTTCAGTGTGTGTAGAGCCTTTCACACTTTCTGCTATGCGGTGACATATTCACAGATGTATGTGGTTTTGTCTGTGTGAATGTGTTTACTTAACGGGTGTTATGGTATGTGTAGTATTCTGCAATATGCTTTTTAAAAATATTTTAATATTTTATTAAATCTCAAGTAGATATAAATTAATCTAATGTATGTAAGGTACACAGAATAAAGCTACAATAGACACGTATGTATCCAAAACCCAGTTTAAGAAATAGAATATTCCTTTTGATTTGGAAGCTCTCTAGTTCCTTTAATTCCATCCCCTTCCCTCCTCTTTCATATGAATGTTGTGTTAATCATTTCTTTACCTTTCTTTATAGTATTTCATTCCTGAAAAATACTTTATATAAGTTTGCACATTTTTTGCACTTTATGTAAATGGGATGAAATCTAGTATGTATGTGTGTGTTTCTCATGGTTCTGCAGGCTGTACAGGAAGCATAGCAGCTTCTGCTTCTGGGCAGGCCTCAGGAAACTTACAATTGTGGCAGAAGGTAAAGGGGAAGCAGGCACATCTTATGTGGCCAGAGCAGGAGGAAGAGAGAGACGTGCCACATACTTTTAAACAACCAGATCTTGTGAGAACTCACTTACCATCATGAAAACAGCACCAAAGGGACAGTGCTAAAACATTCATGAAGGATCGACCCCCATGATCTAATCACTGCCCACAAGGCCCCACCTCCAACATTGGGGATTACAATTGAACATAAGATTTGGATGGAGACAAAGATCCAAACTACATCAGTGTGTGTTGCATGTGTAGTTGTAGTTTATTTATTTTCCCTGCTCTATGATAACTCATTGAATGATTAGACCACTACTGAAGCATACATTCTACTACTGTCTATAATTTAGATTCTTTCCAATTTTTTGCTATACATCTTCTTGTACAAATCCCTTAAGATACGTGTGCAAAGTTTATCTGGAACATATATGTAGGTCCTGCTTGGTCAACGAGTGTACACATTTTCATCTTAACAGATTCGCTTAACAAAAAAGCAGACTATGAAATATTAAAGAGGTATATTCTGAGTCAGTATGAGTGATCATGGCCCAGGGAACAGTCTCGGGAAGTCCTGAGAATCAAGTTACAGTTTGGTTTTGTACATTTTAAGAAGGCAGAAGTTAGAGGCAAAGACATGAATCAAACATGTAAAGTATATATTGGTTCAGCCCATAAAGAGAGGACATCTCAAGGGAAGTGGGGTTTACATTTACAGGTCACAGGCAGACTCAGAGATTTTCTGATTGGCAATTGGTTGAAACAGTTAAGCTAAAGGACTGAAGTCAGAAGAACAAGGAAATGCTTGAGTTGAGATAAGGGGGATTATGGACGGCTTGGTTTTTGTTATGCAGATAAAGCCTCCAGGTAGTAAGCTCCAGATAAATAGATGGTAAAAGTCCCATTTTGGACCTTAAAAGATGTCAGACTCTTAATTAATCTCTTCCAGATCCAGGAAAGGACTGGTTGCATTAATGGAGATTCTTTACAGATGCAAATTTACCCCACAAAAGATAGCTTTGCAAGGCCATTTTAAAATATGTGGAAAAAACATATTTTGGGGTAAAATATTTTGATTTCTTTTAGGATCTGCTATCTGTCCTATGATGTTACACAGAGTCAGGCTGAAATTTGGTGTCTTATTGCCAAAGGGTCTGTTCTGTCAGTCTAGGATCTCTATTTTGATGTGAATACTGGTCAGCTGTGCCTGAATTCCAAAAGGAGAGTGGTAAAATGAGATGTACCCAATCTTCCTCCCCATCATGACCAGGAATTAAAATTTTCAGGTTCTCTGGGGGCCCGTTGCTCAAGAGGGGTTCCATTCAGTTGGCTGGGGAGCTTAAGTGTTTAGTTTGGTTCAGAAGGTGATGCCAGGTTGTTTTCTGGAGTGGTTGTAGTGATAGACACTCCTACAAACAGTGTATGGGGGGGCTGCTCCACATCCTGCCCAATACTTGGACGTTATCAGATTTCTTAATTTTGGCAATCAGGTGGCTGATTGAGGTGAAATGAGGTGAAATAGCACCTCACTGCTTAAATTTTTATTTCCCTGATTGTAAATGTGGTTGGTCATCATTTTCTTTTCTTTAAAGGGTCTATTCAAGTTTCAAATCTATTTTTCCAGATGGTAATTTCTCTTTGCGGGGAGAGGGGATTATAGGATTTCTTTATTTAACCCTCATTGTTCATGTGTTGCAATCATCTTCCCAGACTTTTAGCACATCTTTTTACTTTCTTTTGATGTCTTATAACGAACCGTTTTTAATTTTAATTTAGTCAAATATATCAATATTTTCCATTTAGATCTATAACATTTTGTCTGTTTTTAAAAACTCTCTGGAAGATCTAGCCAGAGCAATCAGGCAAGAGAAAGAAATAAAGGGCAACCAAATTGGAAAAGAGAAAGTTAGACTATCTCTGTTTGGTGATGATATGACCATACACCTAGACAACCCTAAAGACTCCCCCAAAAGACTCCTAGATTTGGCAAATGAATTCAGCAAAGTTTCAGGTAACAAAATCAATGTACACAGTAGCATTGCGATACAACAAAAACTATCAAGCTGATAATTAAATCAATAATTCCATCTCTTTTACAATAGTTGCAAAAAAAAAAAAAAAATACCCAGGAATATACTTAACCAAGAAGGTGACAGATCTCTACAAGGAAAGCTACAAAACTCTGCTGAAAGAAATCGTAGATGACAGAAACAAATGGAAATGCATCTTCTGCTCATGGATTGGAAGAATCAATATCATGAAAATGACCACACTACTCAAAGCAATCCATAGTTTGTTTGTTTGTTTGTTTTGAGACAGAGTCTTGCTCTGATGTCCAGGCTAGAGTACAGTGGCGTGATCTTGGCTCACTGCAACCTCTGCCTCCCAGATTCAAGCAATTCTCCTGCCTCAGTCTCCCAAGTAGCTGGGAGTACAGGCATGTGCTACCATGCCTGGCTAATTTTTTATTTTATTTTATTTTATTTTGACATGGAGTCTCGCTCTGTCACCCAGGCTGGAGTGCAGTGGCCAGATCTCAGCTCACTGCAAGCTCCGCCTCCCAGGTTTACGCCATTCTCCTGGCTCAGCCTCCCGAGTAGCTGGGACTACAGGCGCCCGCCACCATGCCTGGCTAGTTTTTTGTATTTTTTAGTAGAGACGGGGCCTGGCTAATTTTTATATATTTTTAGTAGAGATGTGGTTTTGCCATGTTGGCCAGGCTGGACTCAAACTCCTGGCCTCAAGCTATCATCCCACCTCAGCCTCCCAACAAGCTATCATCCCACCTCAGCCTCCCAAAGTGCTGGGATTACAGGTGTGAGCCACTGCTCCTGGCCACAATCTATAGATTTAATATAATTCCTACCAACATCATTTTTCAAAGAATTAGAAAAAACAATCCTAAAATTCATATGGGACCAAAAAAGAGCCTGAATTGCCACAGCAATCCTAAGCAAAAGTAAGAATTTGGAGGCATTATATTACTTGACTTCAAATTATACTACAAGGATACAGTTACCAAAACATTATGGTACTGTTATAAAAGTAGATACACAGACCAATGAAACAGAATAGGGAACTCAGAAATAAAGTCAAATACTTACAACCAACTGATCTTTGATAAAATATACAAAAATATAAACTGAGGAAAGGACATCCTATTTAATAAATGGTGCTAGAGAAACCGGATAGCCACTTGTAGAAGAATGAAATTGGATCCCTATCTTTTACCATATTCAAAAATTAACTGAAGTTGTATTAAATATTTAAATCTAATAATACCTGAAACTATAAAAATTCTAGAAGAAAATCTAGGAAAAACACTTTTGGACACTGGTCTAGACACATGATTTATGACTAAGACCTGAAAAACAAATATAACAAAACAAAAATAAATAAACAAGACCTAATTAAATTAATTACAGTTTCTGCACAGCAAAAGAAACACTCATCAGAGTAAACAGACAACCCAGAGAATGGGAGAAAATGTTTGCAAATTATACATCTGATAAAGAACTTGATACAGAACTGATATCCAGAATCTACAAGTGACTCAAACAAATCATCAAAAAAAAAAAAAAAAAAACAAAAATCCCATTAAAAATGGGCAAATGACATGAATAGACATTTCTCAAAAGAAGATATACAAATGGCCAAGAAACATGAAACAATGCTCAACATCACTTATCATCAAGGTGAATGCTAGTCATCACTAATCATTTAATTTGCATCATCTAAATACAAATTAAAGCCACAATGAGATTTCACCTTACCCAAGCCAGAATGACCATTACTAAAAAAGTCAACAAACAACAGATGTTGGCATGGATGTGGTGAAATGGGAACACTTATACACTGCTCGTGGGAATGTAAATTATTACAACCTCTATGGAAAACAGTGTGGAAATTTCTCAAATACCATTTGACCCAGCAATCCCACTGCTGGGTATCTACCCAAAGAAAAAGTAATCACTATATCAAAAAGACACCTGCACAAATGTGTTTATCAAAGCACAATTCACACTTGCAAATATATGGAATCAACCTAACTGCCCATCAACTGATGAATGAATGAAGACATATATACCAAAGAATACTACTCAGTCAAAAAAAAAAAAGGATGAAATAATGTCTTTTGCAGCAACTTGGATGGAAGAGGAGGCCATTATTCCAAGTGAAGTAACTCAGGAATCTAAAACCAAAAATTGCATGTTCTCACTTGCAAGTGGGGAGCTAAGCTGCGGGTATGCAAAGGTACATAGGCTCAATGTATAATGGACATTGGAGACTCAGAAGGGATGAAGATGGGATGAGGATGAGGGATGTAAAACTACCTATTGGGTACAAGGCACCCTAGCCAGGTGATGGGTGTACTAAAATCCCAGACTTCACCACTATACAATTCATCCAGGTAACCAAAAATCACTTGTATCCCTACAGCAATTGAAATAAAAAAATGTTTTTAAAAGAACTCTTTCCTTCCCCTGGGATTACAAAGAGAGTCTCCTTTGGTATTCTATAAATTTATGGTTTTGCCTTTCACATTTAAGTTTTTAATCTTGTTTTGTCTGATGAAAAATAAGTTTCCATTTTCACTGTTTCCATCCGGATAATCACTGGACACCATATTTGTTGAAAAGGCCACTCTTTCTCTGTTGATTTGCAAAGCCAGCTCTGTCATAACTCAAGTTTTCACACACGTGTGGGAGTGTTCCTGGGCTTGATATTTTGTTCTATTTGATTATTTTTCCTGTGCAAATACTACTCAGTCTTAATTGCTACAGATATACATTAAGTCTTGATATTTACTAGGGCAAATCCCCTATCTTGTTCTTCTTAGTAGTGTTTTGTAATTTTCCTTCTTCATTTTAGAATCACCTTACCAAGTTCCATCAAAAGGAAGGAAAGCCAAAAACTGTTGTGACTTTTGCTGGAAAGCATTAAATCTGTAGATTATGCTGGGGAGAACTGATATGCTTATGTTATTAAATATATCAGTTTATGCACATGAGATATGCTTTCATTTATCTTGGTCTGCTTTAACATCTCTCCATCATGTTTTACACCATTTTCATAAAGTTCTTTCTCATCTTTTGCTAGATTTATTTCTACATAGTTTGTATTTTAATAGTTTAAAAATGATATTTTATTATATGTTATATTTGTCACTGAGGTAGGAGGTGGGACTAGACTCTGGAGGCAGGGCTTGGACACTGGACCAAATTGAAGACTAGCTAAAATAAGTCTAGGGACTGGGTGGTGGCTGACACCTGTAATCCCAGTACTTTGGGAGGCTGAGGCAGGCAGATCACTTGAGGTCAGGAGTTCCAGACCAGCCTGGCCAACACAGTGAAACCCCTTTTCTACAAAAATACAAAAATTAGCTGGGCATGATGGCAGGTGCCTGTAATCCCAGCTACTTGGGAGGCTGAGACAAGAGAATTGGCTGAACCCAGCAGGCGGAGGTTGCAGTGAGCTGAGATTGCACCATTGCACTCCAGCCTGGGTGACAGAGCAAGACTCCGTCTCAAAAATAATAATAATAATAAAATAATAATTAAAAAAAACAAGTCTGGGAAGCACCTCCCTATAAGACACACCCACCAATGTACCGTATCAGCTTACCATGGCCATGGCAACACCCAGAAGTTACTATATTACTCCTTTCCATGGCAAATATTCGACAATCCAGAAGTTTTACCACCCTCATCCTAGAAATTTCTGCATAAACTGCCCCTTAATTTGCACAAAATTAAAAGTAGGTATAAATACGAGTGCAGAACTGTCACTGGTCACACCATCTTTGGAGTGGCCCCACTCTGCAAGGAGCAGTACCTCTCCTGCTGCTATACACTGCCATTTCAGTAAAAGTTGCTGTTTTATACCACCAGCCCACCCCTGAATTCTCTTCTGGGCAAAGCCAAGAACCCTCCCTGGCTAAGCCTCAATTTTGGAGCCTGCCTGTCCTGAATCATCACTAATGCACGGACATATGGTTGGTTTTTATATTACTTTTAGCAATATAAAATAATCCTATTCAACTCTCTTATTAATAATAAAAACATACCTGTGGATTCTTTTGAGTTCTCTGTGTAGACAATAATATCATTTGCAAATAATGATAATTTTGTTCTGCTTCACAATCCTTGTAAACTTTATTTTTCTAGACTCCCTATGTCAGCTAGGATGTCTAATACAATGTTGAATAAAATGGCAATAACAGGCGTTAACAGGCTTTAAGCAAAATGTGTTCATGACAATGTTTCACATATCCTGAAAATAAATTCAAATCAAAGGGGCTGTGGGAGGACCTCAAACGGAATACCAACAGACAGTTGAGCCTAATAGTAATACAAACGAAAAACATACCTATACTGAAAAAGGTGGACTGGGGAGGGAAAAGAACTAACCTAGTAACTTTGGAAAACAGTAACTTGACTGTAAACTGTTAAGACGAAAGACTCCAAGCATTGCACGCAGATCTTGCACTAAGTACATTTGTTTTTCACAGAGGTATGAGTTAGGACTCAAATTATTTTATGTGTACACAAAGATTGAGAACACAAGTAAATGTAATGTGTATTATGAGAGCTGGGTTTCTCACTGTCAGAGAAAGGAGTGACAAATATGGAAAGGGGGGAAAAGGCCAGAATGAACCCTGGGATGCTGGATGAACTCGTGTTCTCTGGTATATACAAAGATAGACAGATACAGACGTATGCACGTACAGTTTACAGATTTTCAACCCTTCTTTTTTTATCATATTAACACACTTTTAAGTATTCTATACCTGTTAAGCATAATATCTGAAATCTTTGCAGATCCAATTGTGGTCATGATTTCCATGACTCTTCCTGATGTCTTTGTTTTCAGGAGCGTGTGTGTGTATGTGTGTGTGCGCACATAATGATTATTTTTAAATGTGAGCTTATATATTTCAGACCTTTATCTGTGGAAATTCTCTGAAGACTGGGTAAAAGCTGGACTCTTCTGGAGGGTTTGTATTTATATTTGCTGGTTGACTGGGTTCCTTCTCAATCCTGGATCGCTTGAATTTGAGTCCCTGGTTTGAGATTTGTTAAATCAACCCAGTAATATAAATTCAGACTCAAAACATGTGGGGTCTAGTTTGTGGTTACGAATTATGGGAATGTACTAAGGTTTGAGATGGGCAAATTTCTTTACTGGGGTGGAAGGGGAGGATACATTTCTGGCTCACCTTCACAGTGAAAATTTAGCCCTCTACGGTGCCAGATTTAGGCACGGGTGAGGGTTGGTGTATCCTTATACTCCTCCATTTATCATTCAGGATAAGTCCTGGGCTTTGATTTTTGTACTCATAAGCCTACACACACACACACACACACACACACACACACTCACACAGGCAAAAAAGGAAGAACACACGCATTCAACACAAAAGCCAACCTGCCTGCTTTGCTTAGCTCTCTGGGTTCCCACTTTCCTTTCATCTTTGGCTCAGGATTCCTTCACTCTTGCCAGCTCATCCACACAATTTAAAATACATATTTCTATATATTATGCAGAATGTGTAGTTGTTCTTGGCAGAAAGACTAGCGCCATGCTGCCTCTAGCAATGCTAACAAAACCAAATACATGCTAAGGATTTAACTTGCTCCTGGCCTGGGCTTCATGGATGATCTATTTCACAGCAACGCTGTGAGACACGCAGGATTATTGCTGCTGTTTCACAACCAGTGAGATGGAGCAGGGGCCCCTCTTAGGGGCCTGTGAGTCCCCACTCCTACAAGCATGGAAATAAAGGAAAATTATGAGTTCCTTCAAGGAAAGTTCCAGGCACCTCGCTATCCCTGAGAAGTAAACGAGCAACTTGATGAGCAAGAAAGTAATAGTAGCCCCCCACAATAGCCAAGAAAGTTAGAATCAGAGGATGTTTGGTTCTCTATAGAAACTAAAGATAAAGTCTTAACATATGTTCTTGAGTTGTTTTTCAGAAACCGAGACCCCCACCAAATGGGTCTGCTAGCACAGAGACCCCAGATGAGGGAGAATTGAGGACCCAACTCTGAGCACTGCTCTTTGTTCTAACTTTCGTCCTGAAAGGCCTGGAGGAGCTCATACCCAGGGGCCAAAGCTAACATTATTTTCTGCTGATCCCAAACTTTTAGACAAAGCTTTACTTTCTGAGCCAATCACAAGGCAGAAAATCTTCGAATCCATCTGGGACCTGTGGGCCCTCAGTTCAAGATGCCTCACCTTTTTAGGTCCAACTGTTACAGGTAGTTAGACAGGCATGAGCAGGGGCAGAAGAGGGCTCTCCGCTACCCACTAGGAATGTCGGGTGATGGTTCAGCAATGATCACATTGCCTCTCTAAAAGTGCTAAATTGGCGGCAGGTGCCAGGGAGAGGCCATTTTTTTTCTGATGATCCACACCTGTTGTACTGACGTGTTAATTGAACGCAAATACCAGGGAGAAGCAACTTCCCAGGCATGTGCGTTAAGAGACAAAATGGCATAGTGTGACCTCCCAGGGGCACTCCACTGGCAAAGGGAAGGAAGCCTGAGGTGGGCATGCATACAACTTCCTAAACACACTGCACGTGCTCCCTTCTCAAGCGCAAGGAGGGCAGTGTCCATGCGGGCAGCCATCCTAAGGGAAGAATCATGGGAAAGAGAGGGCTATAAAGCCCTAGGATCAACGTCAAACACCACCCTTGTTCTTCAAGTCACCCACTTAGATCTCTCCCAAGTGTACTTTCCTTCTCTAAAGCTTTTCAACCAACTTCCACTCCTGCTCTGAAACTTACCTTGGTCTCTTTTCTGCCTTATGCCCCTCAGTGGAATTCTTTCTTCTGAGGAGGTAAGAATTGAGGTTGCTGCAGACCCGTAAGGGATTTGCCGCCGCGGGTAACTTGGATACCTTCCACTGGTAACATATTTGCTGCCAGGTGACTCGGATATTTGCCACCAGTAACAAAGCCAATGGATAACTCCTGTGTATTGATTTATGGCTTTGGTTGAGGCAGAGGTTACTCTGCTTCCCAGCCTTTAAAAATGCTTACCTGTAAGCCGTCTGAGAATTCGGGTCTTACGCATTAGCTGCCTGATTCTCCTCGTTTGGTGCCCTGCAAATAAATGCCTTCCTTTCTCCTGCAAACCTCAGTGTGGATGTTCGGGCCTTACTGCACTGCGTGGGGGACCTCAGTTCAATTTGCTAACACTAGCTTGTAAGTACTCATATTTAAATGTTCCATTGTAATATAGTTTAATATAGTAGAAAAAAGCTAGATGATGTGATTTTTGGATATATCAAAATCAAGAACTTTCTCTAGTCACAATTATCTTCCAAACAGAACCTACATCAGCACAGTGAGAGAGCTGAAGGATGAGTTAAAATCCTGGCTAAGTACTTCTGAGTGATTTCTTATTAGGTATTAGTGCGTGAAAACAAGAATTATTTGACCAGATGGAAAAGCAAGGCACTCCCTGAGTAAGTAACAAGAAGCAAACGTCTCACCTTAGAAGGAGACCAAGGCCCCTCACAGCTGCCACTGTGAACAGGCTTTAGAGGACTAGCCTGCCAAACAGGAAAAATGTCTGCTCACTTATGACCCTGGCAAAGTGGAAGATTCAACCTGAAAATTGTCCATTTTTGAGGTTGTTTGTCCAGTTAGGGTTCAATAGAATGTTCAGCATAAATACTTGTGTTTCATCATATTCAGGACATTACTCTTCTTTAAAAATTAACTTATCACCTTAAAAACAATCCTGGAAAACAAAACAAAAACAAACAAATATATCCTTGAGAATTCTATAAACTCTCAGGAGTAAATCACCCTTTCAGCAAACACCCTAAATCGAACCCTGTGACCGCCATAGCCCGTAGTTATCTTTGTTTCAGGTTACTCTCCATAGAGCCTTATTCTAAGAACAAACACTTCAAGCAAAACATAACGCATTGGCTCTGTTTGCTATTCCTGATGGCATTGTGAGTCCGGCTATGATCTGACAAATTTTTATACTTCACGAATAGATTCCCTGGTAAAAACTCCTAGGATTTAAAGAGTGTCAAAAGCTTCAGTGGGATAAAGCTGTTCTTAACTTATCAGAACTGTGTCACGGGGTAAAATGAGTCTTCTTTTTGTCGGTGATTTATATTTAGTAGAAACTGTACTTACCACACACACTTTGGTAGTTCAGTGTACATTTCTACGAGCATAACCTTCATAACATGGCCATCACGTATTGGGAAGAATATGTTTTAGTGCAAGGAAAAAGCAGTGTTTTTACTTCCATCTCTCCCCATTTTATTTCATGTCACTGTAACAGTCAACACAACAGAGACTTACTTTCTCATAAAGAAAAGTTATTCATCTATGGAACTTGTCAGGGGAGATAAGAAGCACATATGTGACTGTACCCACTCACGTGTGAAGTTAGAAAGTGACTGATACCACTAAGTACATACATCCTCAAGGCTGCGTTTTCCTGCATTATTCGCATTTGAGGGGAAAGTGGCCACTTAGAAGACTTTACAACTCTAGCTAAAGAGCTAGTTCCTGGCCAGGAGCAGTGACTCACGCCTGTAATCCTAGCACTTTGGGAGGCCGAGGTGGACGGATTGCCTGAGGTCAGGAGTTCGAGACCACCCTGGGCAACATGGTAAAACTGCATCTCTACTAAAATACAAAAAACTTAGCCAAGTGTGGTGGTGCACACCTGTAATCCCAGCTACATGGGAGGCTGAGGCAGGAGAACTGCTAGAACCCAGGAAGTAGAGGTTGCAGTGAGCCGAGATCACACCATTGCACTCCAGCCTGGGCGACAAAGTAAAAATCTGTCTCTAAAATAAATAAATAAATAAATAAAATAAAAATAAAGAAAGAAAGAACTAGTTCCCTTTACAAAGATGTGGAGCACTAGCATTTTGAAGATAGTAAGCTTAAGATTTTGACTTAAATGCTTATCTCATTAACAAGCCAAATGAAGTTTAGTTTGAAAGTCATCTGGAACCATTTGAATGATTTAACTCCACGTGTTTATCTACTGTGTGTGCTATGCTTTTGGCTATTAGGTGGTATGATGGAGTCACCTGAAATCCTTTTGGGAATAAATCAGAGTAGACATCTGCTCACACACACACAAGTTATATGGCATGGTGGTATCTCTATCCAGAAAGGAAAGAGACTTGATGAAGTACAACTAAAGAAACATTTTTTCCAGTTAGATCTCTTAAATTTTGATAAGAGAAATTTTTGAGCCAGGCACAGTGACTCATACCTGTAATCTCAGTGCTCTGGGAGGCCTAGGCTAGCAGATTCCTTGATGTCAGGAGATCCAGGCTACAGTGAGCCGTGATCGCACCACTACACTCCAGCCTGGGTGACAGAGCAAGACCCTGTCTCAAAAGAAGAAGAAAAAGAAGAAATTGTTTTGATTGTTTTGTTGTTGCTGTTGTTGCTATTGATACATAGAGGTCATTTTTCTTTAAATCTCTGAGGACTTTGGCCTTTTTAAAAGAAGTATGCAAAATAATAGTACCTTTAAGAAAACAAAAAGATAGTATGCAAAATCTGGGGAGCAATATGTGCTGTCTTTGGTTCATAAAGAGGATGGCCCTGGATCACCAATAAGATAAATACCAGCAATTGCTTTGCCAGGAACAGCGAGGACTGTGCTCTGATGAGTCCCATTCCCCTAACTCCCTTGTGACCAGTAGCACTAGTTTTTCAGGTGGTCAGCTGAAATTTGGGGCTTTTAGCCACTGCCATATGTCTTGATTTTTTTTAGGCGATAATTCTTTATGTTGTTGTTGTTGTTGATGGAGTCTCTCTCTGTCGCCCAGGCTGGAGTGCAGTGGTGTGATCTCAGCTCACTGCAACCTCCACCTCCTGGGTTCACGTGATTTTCCTGCCTCAGCCTCTTGAGCAGCTGGGATTACAGGTGTGTGCCACCATGCCTGGCTCATTTTTGTATTTTTAGTAGAGATGAGATTTCACCATGTTGGTCAGGTTGGTCTTGAACTCCTGACCTCGTGATTCACCCACCTCAGCCTCCCAAAGTGCTAGGACAGGCGTGAGTCGCCATGCCTGGCCTTAACGCGATAATTCTAATAAAATTAAAGTAACCATTTTGATACCAAAAGAGATTATTTGTTTTCAACTAGAAAAATATTTTTAAAATACAGATTATATCCCAACTTATAACCCAAACACTGACCAACTAACTTAAAACTGTATGAATTGGAAAAAAAAAAAAAAAAAAAAAAAAAAAAAAAAGGAGGGAGAAAAGGAAGGGGGAGAGGAAGAGAAAAAGGAGACTGAATGTTGAACACAAATTCACTCTTGTGAAAAGCAATGTGTGTGTAAAAGGTATTGACACCCTAGAGTTGTAGCAGAGAACCCTCGTTGCCCATAACGCATCCATTGTCTGTTCCCCTTTCTTGTCAGTGGGTCCTAATTTACAGTTGTCACCTAACTACGAGACTGTTTGTCCAATCTTCCTTTGTGACAAGAAGATATAAGTAGATGTTTCTTGATGTCCAGGAAGGTTCGCTCCCTGGACATAGTGGAACCAGGATTTGTGATGTTGCTTTGTCCAAACCCCTGATGTCATGGAGCTGCCAATCCGGCTTTGGGGCTGCTTATTTATAAGCATACTTCTTTTACATGATAAAGAAATAAAATTTCCTCTTATTTAAATTGCTATTTGAGAGGTTTCTCTTATTTTCAGCAAAACCAAATCCTAACAGTTAAAGCTGCTTAGCACTGTGAATATCATAAAATACTTTCACATTTATTATTTTTCTGTAGATTAAAGGTAAACCTGTGATATGGGTAGAGGGGACATTATTATCTCCATTTTATAGATGAGGAAATGGGGGCTTGGAAAACTAGTATAATTCAGGTCTTTTGTAATATGATGTTAATCATTCAGCTGCTCCCCCAATTATACGATGTTTTGATCTTTTTGAGTTAATGAAGTTTTTAGGTCAAGTGGGTGGTAACCTAGAATATTTGGAGAATAGAAAGATATTTGTGATTCTGAGTTACCCATCCAGAGAAGATCAAATTTTAAAAGTTTAACATTAAATTTAATATATACATGTATGTATTGTATCTAGACAATGCCTGGCATGTAGTAGGTACCCTACAAAAATGGTAACAGTTCTCTAAATTGGTCTCTAGATATTGTACTGTGTACTCTCCATCTGTTTGACTAATTGTGTGGTTGCTTAGGCTTCATTCCTCCTTCTTCTGAAAATATCACCAAACTAAACCTGGGTCCATCCAGTCCATGCAGCAAACACAAGCACTGATATCAGGACTGCAGTGAGACAAAGCCAGGGAAACTATTATTATCGTTTGCTTATTAGGTTGCTCATATGCTTCTCAGGGCTAGCGAGGTGCCTGGAACTTTCCTTGAAGGAACTCAGGATTTTCCTTTATTTCCATGCTTGTGGATGGGGGTACAGAGGAGGCCCCAGGGGTTCCTGCTCTGTCTCAATAATAGCAGTTCAATTTTTCTATTGAAATCCATTCCTCCTCTTAGTCAATGTGATTCTTTTTCTAGAATTGAACAGAGAGGACTTTGTCAGAGATGAATATACGACCCACAGTTAGTCAACAAGAATGACAGTGAGTGGTTGAAGGATGGGCAGTTAAACCACAGATATTTAGGCCTGTGTAAATACACAGTGACAGAAGCCACAAGGGATTTGAAGGATGGAACTCATTCTCTTCTGAAAAGCAAAGTGAGGGTATTTCAGTGGAACTGAACCTCACGCAGAAATAATGCTACCATTAAACATTCAACTTCTAGCATTGTGTATTGGCCTCCCAGTCATTTAAGATTTTCTATAACATGAGTTGTCATAAAGTTTACACATATAATGGACTCATTTTTCCCTTATTTACATTTGGAAAAGTCTTTCTCACTGGAAGGAAAAGAAACTTTCTCACATGTCAACAAAAAGAGTCAAACTCTGTAAAATATTGAAGAGATTTATTCTGAGCCAAATGTAAGTGACCAATGGACAGTGGCACAGCCTCAGGAGGTCCTGAGAACATGTGCTCAAGGTGGCTAGGCTGTAGCTCTGTTTTCTTTATTTTAGGGAGGCACAAGACAGCAACCAACACATGTAAGAAGTACGTTGGCTCAGTCTAGAAAAGGGGGAGAACTTGAAGCAGGGGCTTCCAGGTCATAGATAGATTCAAAGGTTTTCTGATTGGCAATTGGTTGAAAGAGTTAAGTTATTATCTAAAGACCTAGCATCAATAGAAGGGAATGTCTGCGTTAAGATAAGGGGTTGTGGAGACCAGGGTTCCCATTATGCAGAGAAAGCCTCCAGGTAGCAGGCTTCAGAGAGAATAGATTGTAAATGTGTCTTATCAGAGATGATTCTCTCCTTGAGCAGGAAAAAGACCTGGAAAGGAACTGAGATTCTCTACAGAATGTAGATTTTCTGCACAAGGAACAACTTTGCAGGGCCATTTCAAAATATGTCAAAGAAATACGCTTTGATTTTTTTCAGAGCCTACTATCTGTTATGTGATGCCATCCTAGAGTCAGGCTGGAATTTGGTGTCCTATTGCTACAAAGAGTCTGCTTTGTCAGTCTTAAGACCTGTTTTAATGTTAACGCTGGTCAGCTGGGCCTCAATTCCAAAAGGGAGGGGGGTATACTGAGGCATGTCTGATACCCGCTTCCCATCATGGCCTGAACTAGTTTTTCAGGTTAACTTTGGAATGCCCTTGGCCAAGAGGTGTCCATTCAGATGGCTGGGGGTCTTAGAATTTTATTTTTGGTTTACACATATTGTCTCTAGAATACCATCCAGGGAAAAAAACCTACACTGACAATGTTGTCATCATGTGTTGGCTATTGGCTTTGGGCTTAGTTTCTGCAATAGGCTAAAGTTAATCACCAGCAGGACTGAATCCTAATTCTGTTGTGGGAATGACATAAAGCTAAATCTACATTCAGAAAGCCTTGCTAAAAATGTTGTTTGCTTGCTTTCACAGGATGAGATCCAGGCCTCTCAGAACACTCTTGGGGGGAATTTTATGCCAGGACTATCTGCAAATTTGCAATTTCAGCAGACTTTGTAATGTTTACATTCTAACAACTAGACCCCAGCCTGGTATGAGGCATGGTGTAGCTGTTGAACAAATGTCGGGGAGGGAAAGAGGAAGGAAGAGAACAAGTAAATACCTGACCTGGCTGACATTTCCAATATATACAAAATCATAGTCACATCCTAGAGAGATGTGGGCAAGGGGAAAAAGCTGAGAACCACTGCCTTAAACGTCATTGTTTGTAATCTCTCTATGCACCCTACTGAAATACAATGATTTGTGTGCTAAGTTTCTCTGCTTTAGTATGGTGTTTCCTTGTTTCTATGGTAGGATTGGTTGCAAGGTGAATTGCAGCTGTTGCTAAGGAGATACTCAGGTGTCCTCAAGGTCCAGCCTTCAATAGATGATAGCAAGTGAGTTTTCCTGAAAGCTGAGGGCTAAAGCAAGGCAGGAATGCAAATTCTCCTTAGGGAAAAATTGGCTCAGGAGTACGTTTAGCATAGAGACTGCCTAATGGTTGTGACCAGCTTCACCTGGGAGAATGGGCGTCTAGAAAAAGCAGAGTACTAAGAAAGCAGCAATGCATATTAAAGCTGGGTTTTCAGATTAGCTCAGGGGTAGTCATTTAAAAAAGAAAAGGAGAGAGAGAGGCACGATCTTTCAATCAAGAAAGCAACCTCCCTCCCCAAGTAGCAGATAGACAAGGAAGGTTCCAAGGGTTTGCATACAGTGTGAAATCACAGAGCCTAGAGCCATACATAAGCCTAGGGGTTGTTGCTAAGGCCTGAGAGATGTTGCTAAGGATTTTTCTTTTTGAAGCCACAAAGGAGGAAAAGGAGGAATCATAATACTGAAGGATTAGTGAGATGGGTACTAGATTCTGACTTAGACCAGAGATTCTTAAGTGGAAATGTATGCGTCCCCAGGAGGGCGAATCAAAAAAGTTTCAGATCCTGTAGCTCATGGAGTGACTTAAAAATCCTTCAATAATATCCTATTGATTTAAAAATAAAATCCAAACTCTTTATCATGACCTCCAGGGCTGTGCATGAATTGGCTCTAAACCTCTTCCCAGCCTCATGTCTCACCTACAGCCTGAATGAAAAGAGGCTCAGTGTCCATCTTCCACCCAGCATTCTGACGAAACCCCACCCCTCCCTCTTTCAAAACTCCTGACTTTTGCTGTGCCATTTCACTCTCACCCTTGGATTTGGGCTTGTCGCTTCTCCCAGGGGATTTCTCTAAACCCTCCCCAGGGTGGCCTCCCTCATTACCTACTTTCTTATCACCCAGCATTTATTACACCTGTAATTATTTGGGTTATTCATTGGTCCATCTTTCCCCATTAGAATATTTACTCATTCCAATAGTTATTCATTCAAACTGTTTGTACTGAGCCTACCATGTGCTTAGAACAGTGTTTAGGATTTATCAGTGAACAAAACAAAGTTTCTCATACTAAGGGACCTTACCTGAGAGACAGGAGAAATGTATAATAAATAAGTAACACACGTAATATGTGCGATGGTGACATTTGCTATGGAAAATGTGACGTGGGGAAGGTCAGTACAGAGGGCTGGGGGCAGGGGGGGGAGTTGCAATTTGATCAGATTTTGTAATATTTACCACTCTAACAACCAGAGCCCAGCCTGGTGTGAGGGACCGTGTAGCTGTTGCACAAATGTGGGGAGGGAAGAAGGAAGAGCAAATTCCCAAGCTAGGGACATTTCTACAATATACATGATCATAGTCGCATCCTAGAGGGATGTGGGTGAGGGGAAAAAGTTGAGAGCCACTGTCTTAAACTTCATTGTTTGTAGTCTGGGCACAGTGGATAATGCCTGTAATCCCAGCACTTACGGAGGTCAAGGAGGGCAGATCACTGGAGGTGAGACCAGCCTGGCCAACATGGTGAAACCTCATCTCTACTAAAAATACAAAAATCAGCTAGGCTTAGTGGCGGGCACCTTCATTCCCAGCTACTTGGGAGGCTGAGGCAGGAGAATCACTTGAACCCGGGAGGCAGAGGTTGCAGTGAGTGGAGATTGTGCCATTGCACTCCAGCCTGGGTGACAAGAGCAAAACTCCGTCTCAAAACAAACAAACAAACAAACAAACTTCATTGTTTGTAAACTCACTCTATGCACTCTACTGAAATACAATGATTCGTGTGGTAAACTTTCTCTGCTTTTTATGAGGTTTCCTTGGTCATATGCTAGGATTGCTTCCAAGACTCACCGGACAATATAATAAATATTCATATCACATCTAGGCTGCATTTTGATTTAAGGCATATTAAAATGGAGGAAAATGTTGATCTTCGAATAAAGAAACAATTTTAATGATAGGTAATCAACGGAGAAACCACGATTTTCATTTGGATTTCAGCCAAAGCCCTTGCCTTGTTATTCAGCCCCTCAGAAACTCTTGCTTCCTTGCAGGCAGTAAACAGTCCCTAAAGGAGAAAGTGCTCATGGAGGGAGAGGCGGCTTGGATGCTCTATGTGGAAACTCCAGAGAACTAACAGCAGAGGTTGAAGAGTTCCAAGGCGCTGCTAAGACCGCCTAAGATGCTACATAGGAACCCCAGTACTGCAACCCATTTTTCTTGTAGGAGGGAGTTTTAGCTATTAATCTCTGAAGAGAAACTTGTACAGGGAGAAACGTCCATTGTCGACAAATTCCAGTGTATTTTGCATTTAGCATGTCCTGTTCCTATTAAAAACTAGTAGATAATCTCCAGAAGTATGTGTGATAAATAAGCCAACAACGGTAACTCTCCCTCCCTGCCAAATGCCACACTAACAATGAAGCCATTGATTTCCTCCTGGAAAAAGCATGTTTTGTTCACCTGGACAAGAAACAAACTGACTACAAAATGTATTCTCACATGACAATGTTGAAAAATCCAGTGATTATTGCTCAGCGTCGAAACTTGTTGTAACAAGCTGTAAGAGAATGCTGTCAGGGTTTGTACGTCCTACAATTTGGTTGTATAGAATATTGCTTTTAATATGCCATTGCTATTGGCTTGGGAATCTTTTGCTGTAATGGAATTCAGCTTGTATTTCCTTTAGACTTCTTAATTATTCATGCAAAATAGGGAAGGCTATTAATTATTCAATTAATCCCCCTCTGTGGGAAAATGCTATTTGGATTCTTATTATGCATTTTAGCTACTTAGTTAGACATAATTAGCCAAATAAATGGTAACTTTTTGTTTCCCAGGAACCTTTTATGCATAGTCTTAGTTTCAAGAATAGATTTCTAAATATACTATTATTTACAATAAAATTGCTAAAGTCAGAGTCTAGTAGCGCACTGATAATAAAAAGTGACTGTGAGTGGGGATACTCTTTTATAGACTATAAAGGCTGAAAAGTCACCCACCTTTATTTACTCCCAGGCTTAGCCAAGCTTCCACATTTTTCCACCTACCCAATCCATCAATAATGCTACAATAATTTAGGAGGTGGTTATAAATCATCTGTAATGTGTCCAAACTTTTTATTCCTGAGTAAATACTCGAACTGGGCACCTGTTGCATGCCATTTCACAGTGCTCAAGTTCTCCCTCTCTGAGGGCGCTGACAGCTTCTCACAGGTGCAATCTCACACCTGTGCATGCCTCTTGTTTCTTGCCTTTGGGCGTGATGGAGGCTGCCATGCAGGAGGCACCTTGGAGCACATTCTGGTATTTGTACCTGCATGATCATAACGTGGGGTCCAGCCTCCAATTCCCTGGAGAAGACTGTTCTGAGACATATTTCAAATAGCTCCTCAGAAGACCCAGGTTGGACACAGCATCAGCTGCCTGCCACGGTACCCCATTGGACAACACCTTAATGCAACTTTCCCTCCTTCTCTGTTCTATGCCTCTGTCCCACAATCCTGTCCCTTCAAACAAACAGCCCACTTGTAAGCCTTCATCTCAGGCTCTGCTTTGTGGAGGAATCCAACTGCACACCACTATTTGGTTTATGTCTTTCTGACCAAACAAACATATCATTTTCCCTTCAAAGTCGAAACAGTTACAATCGGAATAGGAAACCACTAAGCTAACAAGCAGCCTCGGCAAAGTGCTAAGAGCGACTTCAAGAATCAGAAACGAGGCCAGGTGCGGTGGCTCACTACTGTAATCCCAGCACTTCAGGAGGCCGAGGCGGGCAGATCACAAGGTCAGGAGATCGAGACCATCCTGGCCAACATGGTGAAACCCCATCTCTACCAAAAATACAAAAATTAGCCAGGCGTGGTGGCGGGCGCCTGTAATTCCAGCTACTCGGGAGGCCGAGGCAGGAGAATTGTTTGAACCCGGGAGTTGGAGGTTGCAGTGAGCTGAGATCACTCCACTGTACTCCAGCCTGGTGACAGAGCGAGACTCTGCCTCAAAAAAAAAAAAAAAAATCAGAAAAGACGGACCACAGGGGAAGTCCCTTCTTCATCTGTGAATATGATTGTGCATCTGCCAATCCCAGGCTGCCTGCCAGGGCAGGTACGTGGAGAATGTGAGCTGCTGCAGCCCTGCCACCCTCTTCCAGGCGTCTCCACACAGTCAATAAGTATAGGACCGGTTGCAGTTTCACCTATAGGGCATGTGATTCTGTATAGCTACCTTTATTGGATCATATACTCACAACAAAATAATAATTCTCTTCTTACAGTACCTAGAGCAATCATAGTGTTTCTTCTGTGTGAAGTCCCGTCTGGCTGAGTCGCCTCCACCAGCTGGTGACGAGTAACCCTTCAAGCCTCATGTTCCTCCCAGCTTTCTTCATCAGCAAGAGTTATTTTGGCCAACCAGCCATCATTAGTCCCTGCCAGGTGGTCTGTAAGGCAGTCCTTGGGTGGGGCTGGGCAGACCCTACAGGACCTCCCTGCAGGCCCTTCCCTCGGGAGCCAGCAGATGGTGCTGAGGCAGCACAGGACCCAGGGCTGGGGCCGCCACGCACTTCCCAGGGAGCAAGGGTGAAATGCGATTCCTCCTTAGACTCTAAGCAGTGAGTGAATTGTGTAATCCTTAGTATTTCGCACTTAAAATCTCCAGGGAATTTGTCTTGAACTCATTTCCAGCATTGTTCATCCCAAAAGTTCAAAATCGTTTCAAGGTTCTTGGATAACCTGTGAAGCCAGAGGCCTTGTCTTGCTCACCTTCGTATGTCTGAGACCTAGCATGAGGCCTGGCACTTAGTAGGAGCTCTAGAAATGCTTCTGAAATGAACAAAGCATCTGCATAGATGAATTATTCATACACCGGTAAGCTAAGTTTCAGAAGGGCAAAAGTGGCCTGTTCAAAGCCACAGCCACAGCCTTTTACCTGTCCTGGACTTAAACCCAGTACTTCCAAAGTCCTGTCTGCTACTGTACCCTATCTGCCTGCAGTTTTCAGAAGAGCTGAATTATTGTTTTTATTATGGTTTATGAACATTTTAAAAGTTTTTCCAACATATGAATTTAACGTATAAGCCAGTGAGAAATTTGGATTCCGTGTACAGAGAAATTCACTTTACAGGGATATCTGTTTGTTAATACCTATGTGCCATATTTAATTGAAAGGGACAACTTCACATTAAGGTTCAAAAACCTCGATGTCTTTCTGTTTAAATCTTCAGTATGGAATCATTATACACAGGAGGAGAATTGCCTGATGGTAAAACTTCACTTCTCCACCACCAGTGAGGATACAATAAGCCAATTCAATTTTTGTAGACCTCAGTGTAGTTTTAGAAAACATTAGCCATTTTGAACAGGTAGCTTTCTTAAATGTGGCATGTATTTCTCATCAAGGAAAACGTGGAATAGAATTTAACTGATTCTTTATGGCTGAGCATCCCCTCTGTGCAGTGACACCTTTGGGGCTACCGAGGTCATGTATGACACCGTGTTTGCTCTGCCCTATTGTCTCAATTCTGTTTTGATAATAGACAACTCTGGGCTGCCTTATTGTTACTGTTGCTTGTTTCTGCTTGTGTAGGTTGCTCTTCTCGCCACTGTCTCTCTTTTTCATGTTCCTATGTCCAGTGCTCTCCACCAACAGCCAACCAAAGCTACAAAGTGCAAACCACTCCTAATCCATTGTGGTTTGTTTATAAGATGCAAATGTTTGTAAAACTAGAAGAGCAAAACCTAAAACGGAGTGTCCTGCATTAGAACACAGTGCAAGAAACATCGATAAGATTGTTAGCGTGCCACATATGATCTTTGAGACTTGGACTCTGATTACCTATTTTCGGAGCTCACAGGCTTTTTATTTGTATTTTTTTGGTAGGCGAGTAGGATTGGGAGGGGGAAGGGTTAGGGGTCAAGAAGGGAGAAGGAGGCTAATTGTGTTCTATGTAGTGAGAATGCTGATGAACAACTTCCAGTTCGGTAAGGTTTTCATGTTTCTTGTTTATTGTGATTAATGTGCTTTACTTGTTCATTTAGCTGTGTTTTTAAAGTTTCATGTAAATATTTTAATTTTCATTTTATTATTTTTTAAAATAAATTTTATTGTGTATATTTGAGGTTTGCAATTGGATATGGGATACATGTAAATAGTAAATTGGATACTATAGAGAAACAAATTAACATAACTATCATCTCGCGTAGTTACAATATTTCTGTGCCAACAGCAGCTAAAATCTACTTATTTAACAAAACTCTCTAATACAAGGTAATCTGATTACCTATAGCCCTCATGTTACACATTAGATCTCTGCACTTGTCCATCCCACGTATCTGCTATTTTGTATCCTTTGACCTACATCTCCCCATTTCCTCCCACTGGTTACCACTGTTTTCTTCTCTATCTCTGCATATTTGACCTTTCTGTTTTCTTAGATTCCACATATAAGTGAGGTCATGCAATATTTTTCTTTCTCTGTCGGGCTTATTTCAATGAGCATAATATCCTCCAGGTCCAACCATGTTGTGGCAAATGGCAGGATCTCCTTCTTTCTAAGGCTGAAGGATATTCTGCTGTCAGTGTGCTGGAGTATCACACAGTTTCTTTATCCATTTATCTGTTGACAGGCTGTTTTCATATTGACTATTGTGAATAATGCTGCAGTGAACATGAGAGTGCAGACAGCTCTGCTAGTGGATGATTTAATCTCCGTTTAGTATAGGATTACTAGGTCATGTGGTAGGTCTATTTTTAATTTCTTTAGAAACCTCTATACTGTTTTCCATAGTGACTGCAGCAATCTACTTCCCATTAACAATGTGTAAGTGTTCCCTTTTCTCTAACACTCCCAACAATCTCACCATTTGTTACCTCTTGTCTTTTTGATAATGGCCATCCTAAAGGGTGTGGGGTGGTATCTCATAGTGGTTTTAATTTACTTTTTTTTTTCTTTTTTTGTTTTTGTTTTTGTTTGTTTTTCTGAGACAGGGTCTCACTCTGTCGCCCAGGGTGGAGTGCAGTGGTGCAATCATAGCTCACTGCAAATTCCTAGGCTCAAGCAATCCTGTTCTGTCCTGCTATGTTGCCCAGGCTGATCTCAAACTTCTGGTCTCAAGCGATCCTCCTGTCTCAGCCTCCTCAGTGGCATGTGCCACTAGCAGGGCCCCATTTCTGAATCAGGTTATTTGTTTTCTACTATTGAGTTTGATTTCTGATCGATTTTGGATATGAACCCCTTATCAGATGCATGGTGTTCAAATACATTCTCTCATTCCATAGTTTCTCTCTTCACTCTGTTGATTGTTTCCTTTGCTGTACAGAAGTTTTTTTTTTTTTTATTTTGATGACATCCCATTTACTCATTTTTGCTTTTGGAGCCTGAGCTTTTGGTGTGATGTAAAAAAAAAAAAAAAAAAAAACCCTTGGCAACGCCATTATAAAGGAGCTTTCCCCCGTGTTCTCTTCTAGGAAATCTGTGGTTTCTGGTCCAATATTTAGGGTTTTTTTTTTTTTTTTAACTTTGAGTTGATTTTTTTATGTGGTATAAGATAAGGGTCCAATTTTATTCTTTTTCATGTGAAAATCCAGTTTTTCCAGCACCACTCATTTATTTTTTAATTTTTAATTCTTTTAACTTTTATTTTAGGTTCAGGAATAGCTGTGCATGTTTGTTACACAGGTAAATTGCATGTCACAGGGGTTTGGTGTAAAATTATTTTGCTACACAGGTAGTAAGCATAGTACCTGAGAGATAATTTTGTGATCCTCACCCTCCTACCTCTTTCCACCCTAAAGCAGCCCTTGGTGTCTGCTGTTCCATTCTTTGTGCCCACGTGCACTCAATGTTTGGCGCCAACTTATAAGTGAGAACATGCAGTATTCATTTTTCTGTTCCTGTGGTAGTTCATTAAGGATAATGACCTCCAGCTCCATTCGTGTTGCTGCAAAAAAACATAATTTCATCTTTTTATGGCTGTGTAGTATTCCATGGTATATATGTACCACATTTTGTTTATCCAGTCTACTATCGATGGGCATTTAGCCTGATTCCATGTCTTTGCTATTGTGAATAGCCCAGTATCTTCATTTATTGATGAGACTATCCTTTTCCCATTGTGTCCTCATTTAGCTGATTTTGAACTTTTGTAAGCTCTTCCCTAAATATTTTTGAAGTTCAACACACCAGTGGTAAAGACAGTTGAAACAACAGTAATGGGCTGTGTGTTTTAAGGACTTAAGGAAAATAAAATCTCACAATTTTTAAATAAAAGAAGCCATGCCATAAATACTTGCCACGGTCTTGGAGAAAAGCCAGTATTTCAGGAGTAGCTATCACTGGAAACTGTAATTTTAGAAAAGGGGCTGAGAACCAAGGGAGCTGCTAGAGGACAGGATGTTCTAAATGTGCCCATACTTTCAGTAATGATGAGCAAATGTATGGCCAGACTCCAGACACCATTTTTATCTGAGCAGGACTTCTATTTATTTGAAGACTTATTTGACTGTTCTGTAATTACTAGCCTTTTTATCTTAATTCTGGAACCACACTAGTCTTTCTTTTTATGGGACATGTCACATCCCTGGCTTAATTGCAAAAATTTCCATTTTAAAAAGCCCTGTTGTTAACAATATTATTCAGCCAAACATGCTAAACTGAATATTGTCTATACTGCTCTCAATTTTAAAAACTCCATGGGAATATAAAAATCTTTGAGAAAACATAATTTCAATGTGATGCACTTAGCTTCTCTGGTTTTAAATTCTCTGGTCCTCCTCCAGCGTCTTCTTTGGCTCTTTGTGGGGTTGGCATCTTAGAGCTTCTTCCTCCCCCAGCCCCAAATGCAGAGGCTCTCTAAGGCCTGGCCTCTGGCTGGCTGCCGTTTCCACCCACAGGCTCTTTGGCATCACCCTTCCATGTTCTTGACTCCACCAACCGCACGTGTACAAAACTCCCAAGTAGACGTTGAGTGCCAGCCATATTCTCTCAACATCCCTTCAAGGTTAGTTCTTCCAGCCTCCCAACCACCCAGTCTCAACATCTGGAATAACTGTTGACTCTTAACTTTTTCCATAGCCTTGGCATGTCAGTTTAAAAACACATCAGTTTTCCTTTCAAAACGTCCCTAAATCTCATCCCTTTTTTTCCTTCTCTGCTGCACCCACCACGATCTCCACCTAACCCTGTAAGTTTCTGGATAATTGTGCCTGACTTCTAAATGGTTTCTCTGACTTTAGTTTTCTCCTCCTTTAATCCCACCTGCATACAACCACTAGACTAATTTTAAAAATATACTGCTTTGGCCGGGCGCGGTGGCTCACGCCTGTAATCCTAGCACTTTGGGAGGCCGAGATGGGTGGATCACGAGGTCAGGAGATGGAGACCATCCTGGCTAACACAGTGAAACCCCGTATATATATATACTTCTTTAATTATATTACTTCCCTACTTAAAAATCCCCATTGGTTCCTTTTTCACTTCCAGCCATGAATATAAACTCCTCAGCCTGTCCTGCCATGCTGTTGTTATTAGCCGGGTATAGGCTCCAGGGTCAGCAGACACAGTTTCATATCCAGCTCTGGCACCTACTGTCTGTAAGATAGGGATGATTGTACTTGTCTCAGAGGACTTTGTGAAAATTAAATACCATTTGCAATGTCAAGAACAGAACCTGGAAGGTGATAAATGCAAAAGAAACACAAGCCATTTCCCACTCAACTTATTTCTTGATGAGATTGACAACAGTAGCTTTACTGACACTGGAGCAAACTAGGCACTTGTGAAATGTTCTTGGTGAGTGGAGATACGAGCTAGGAGTATTGTTCTGAGGGAGGGCTGAGATGGCACAGTTTCAGAGATGATGAGTTCTCCATAAAGACAGTGGCCATGGATAGTGGAGATGGCAGGGAATGGGGAGGTCACTGGTGAGGATGACTGTGATCTAGGATGACAAGACTGCTGTCCCCCTAACCCAGGGCTCAGCGTGCACATCACTAATGGCAGGTAGACCAGATGTCATGAGCCTTTTGAAATAACGCAAGGTGAAGTCTGCATCATTGCCAATCAACTATTCCAGCTCCCGATTCTTACGTTGGGTCTGTTAAACCTTTAGATATAATGTCCAGTTTATAGAAAACACAGATGTGGCGACCACACAACGCACAGCTCCAATCTGCTGGCTGCATAGAGTGAGGTTCACTTAGGCCTCTGGATCCACACCTGCATGGCTGGCTGCTCCCCAGTCAATAACTGGTTATGCCTGGGCATCTGGTGCACGCCCATTCCTGTCAAATGTGCAGTTCCTCTGGGTGGAGCTTTCTTAGAAATGCCCTGCAGTCTGTGACTGCCTTTTGCAATGCCTTCCTCCTCCTTCTCTCTTATGGCGTCTGACCGCTCACCACACCATCTTTCCCTGCTCTCTCTCATTCATGAGTCAAAGGCATTTCCCTCCATAAACATTCTGTGCATCTAATCCCATCTTGCTGCCTACTTCTTAGAGGCCTAGAACTAACACAAATGGTACAAGGAGCTGTCCAAAAAAACAGACCACAATGATTCTGCTGAGACGTTGGAAATGTCAAGTAAAAAAAAATTGTTTAAAAGAAAATAGATCACATAGGATTTGAGAACGGCCTCATTTACCTCTCTGTAAGCAAAGAATACCATTCCGGGTGTTACGTGAGACAGAGTTTGCCTCTGGCCCAAAGAGGGGCCCAATTGCTAAGGATTTTCCTGGTCATACCCCGGAAAAGTTCCAGAATGGAGAACACTTTGCAGGTGAAATTTTTTGGGCATTTGAAAGGCATGGGGGCCCATGAAGATGGCAGAATTGGCTGGCTACTGCTGAGCTGTATTGCTGCCCTGTGGAGGGACAGTGAGAGACCAAGAGCCATTAGCAAGCTAAGCGTGAGAGGCAGAGCTCTCTTTTGTAGCTAGCAGAGATGCCCTTATCTCCTGCAGCACAAGAGTGGACACAGCTGTGCAACAGATGCAGGCCTTGATTTAGAGTCACAGAGCTCCAGAGATGCTTCTGTGCTCAGCCATTCTGTTCTGCTGAGGGCAGCGCCAGTCGTACACTGGACCCAGCTCTTTTTTAGCTCCCGAGAGCCAATTAATCATTAGTGCCTCTTCAGAACTCCTCTTTCAATGACATTATAATTGATAGCTTGAAGTCAGCTGTGGTGTGATATTTGCACCACAGCAATCAGCAAATACTGTATGATTCAGAGGTTCTCTTCATCCCTCTTTTTGAAGAGCTGCTTGTTAAACACTTAGAAGCAGACCGCTGACTGGGGCCTTGGCTGGGAAATCCTGGGATCCTGCAGCTTGGGATGGGAATATGTAGACATAAAGTCCAGACAGTGTGGGTTCTGTAGAGCTGCCTGCACTGTCAGAACCTGCTAAGATTGCCCGCCCTCCCCAGGAAGAGGGTGGGAAGAACTGGGGCCCCCGCAGGCTTGAATGTGCTGCAGAGGCGTCTCTGCAAAGCCGTGGAGGCGGCTTCCACCTCCTCTCCTGGCTGCCAAGCCGATAAGGGTAGGGGTTAAATCTCAGCAGAACCTAGCTGGGGATGCAACTGGCTCTAATAAGGCAAGAAAGCCAATGTGCATGGAAGGAGCTGCAAACATCACCTACATGCCCTGACAGGGGCCAGAGGGCACCCCTGGTATTGGATTTTGAGAGTGCTTGATCAGGGGACACAGAACATATAACTGGATAAGCAAAAATACATTGGTTCTTAGAAATTCCACTTTCTTGGAATACACGATTTAACACCCTGGCAAGAATCTCAGGGAGGGTTGCCAGCTACAATTAAAATGTTTCATGTGGCATTGGGGGACACATTGATGTAAAAAGTATCTGTTGCTTATCCAAAATTTTAATCGAACTGGGCGTCCTGTACTTTTATTTGCTAGAACTGGCAACACTAATCTTAAGAGATGGGTAAACTTGCCTCTAAGGGGGTTCTCTGAAGCCCAGAGAAAGTGATCACCAACACCAAGTGAAATGGAAATGTCTGGGGCATCCTGCCAGAAGGTGTAAGAAAACACAAAGAGGCCGAGGCAGTGGGCATGCTGGAACGCATCACGTAAAGCCAGAAGAACGCCCGGAGGATGATGTTCCACCGGATGGCCTCGAGGACACCCCATCCATTAAGGCCATGGGCTTGGTGACGGGCAACAGCATCGCTAGAAAGTTCAGTGGCAGCTCATCTATAGGCTAGGATGGTGGTGGGAGAGGCGAGCAGAGAGCTGAACTCATTAACATCTACGTGTATGATGGAGCCCTGAAATAGCAAAGGCTGGGTGGTGGCCTTATAGCTATAGGCTGCAAGTCCCCTAATATCCAATGAGAAACTGTGAAGGGAAATTGTGGAGGTGTTACCATAAGACAACAAGGAGTCCAGGCACAGTGGCTCATGCCTGTAATCCCAGCACTTCGGGAGGCTGAGGCAGGAGGATTTCTTGAGCCCAGATGTTCAAGACCAGCCTGGGTGACATAGTGAGACCTCATCTCTACAAAATATCAAAAAATTAGCTGGTGTAGTGGTGCACACCTGAAGTCTTGGCTACTTGGGAGGCTGAGGCAGGAGGACCACTTGAGCCCAGGGGATTGAGGCTGCAGCAGCCCGGGTGACAGAGAGAGATCCTGTCTCAAAAAGATAAAAGACAGCAAGGAAACCCAGAATTTCCACTTTCAGTTATTCTCGTAAATGTGGTCACAGAGACATGAACAAGGATAATCATCGCAGCATTTTTTTCTAATAGTAGAACCATGGAAAAGGCCTAAAGATCATGGACTAGTTAAGTAAATGGTACCTTCAATCCTAGAATGGACCCATGATAGTTGAGAAGATACTCACAATGGAGTATTAAGTGAAAATCACAGGCGGTGAGACAGTGTTAAATGTGTGTATTCACCTTGAGATAATTTCTCAAGCTGATTTGTGCACTTTTCTTATATGTATATTATACTTTTCAAAAAGGTTGTTGATAAACTGAAAAGATGAATGCCTGCTCCCATTTTGTGAAAGCAAGCATGCATATGAGCATGCACGGGTGTGTGTGTCATTACGTTGTCACAGGTATGTTTGTATTGGTCCTCATGTGTATGTATTTGTGTAAAGATGTAACTATGAGCCATGTATGTACACATGAGCCTCTGCCACGTACAGGCACACAGACGTGCAGGTAGCTGAGCGAACACTCCACTCCATCCCTCTCTCCAGCTTTCTGGAACTCCCGCTCAGGAATCAACAAGCGAAAGCATGAAGGGTGATTGAGGGGCTGAATTGTGGGGTGAAAAAGATACTTACTTGCAAATGTATTCTCGATTTTAGTTTTTGGTCACTTCTTTTCCCTTTTCCATTTACAAATTACATTTTATAAATCTAAAAAAATAGAATGGAGAGCTGTGGTCAGGAAGTGGCATTGGAGAATAAAGAGAAGCACAAATTCTCCCTCCCAACCTTGATAAATAGTGTTTGAATGTAGAAATGGCTTCTGCTTGAGAGGACTGAAGGGGGTCACTGCCTCCAGGGCATAGGTTTCAATTCAGGCAAAGTGGTAGAGGGAATGTTCAGAAAAGGGTTAGAGGAATTTGCTGATCCCTGAGTGGGAGTTCCAGAAAGCACAGGAAAGTCATGGTGGAGAAAGGGGAATGGAGTGGAGCGTTCACTCCCCAGGAAGGATATGCAGAGTGGCACAGGGATGAGAATGCCAAGAAGGCAGATGACTGTAAGGAGTAAGCTTGCAGATTGAAATAACTTGATTGAGGGTGTTTAATTGTGATAGCTTCTTGAAAGAGAGTTTAGAAGTGAGACCCAATTAGGAAGCGTCCCTGTGTACACTGCTGTCATCTACAGCAAGCATGTCACTGCCTTCGACAACAGCGAGCAAACAAGCATGAGGTCAAGTCCTTCTTTGGGGTTTGTGTGGCAGATGCATTGGGGCTGACCATGGAATGGCAGTGACCTATGCAAGTCCATTCAGTCTGTTTGTTGGATCAACATGCCACCTAATCATGGGGTCACCCTTCTTCGTGACCTCACACTTGCTTTGCTCTAGGGATGGGGTGAAGGGTGGGGTAGGATGTGATCTCCATGCTCCATTCTAGCGTGCATAGAATGGTAGATTAGAACATAGAAGGTGGGCAATAAGATGGCCTTGTAATGGAGAGGACCCCAAAGGTCAAAAAGGAACTATGAAGTCTAGATCACATATTTTAGGCCCTGGTAAGAGCTTTGGCTCTTACTCTGTGAGTGACATGAACTGGCATATTTTTAAAGGATTATTCTAAGCCCATTGAATAGCAACTCTCCATTTCTCTCTCTCTACCAGCCTCTGGCAACCACCATTCTGTGAGTCTATAAATTTGGCTATTTTCAATACCTTATCTATGTGGTATTTTGTAGTATTTGTCCTACTGTGACTGGCTTCTTTTACTTAGCATAATGCCCTGAAGGTTCAACAATGTTGTCACATATGGTAGGATTTCCTTCTTTTTTAAGTCTGAATAATATTCCATTTTATGTATATACCATATTTTCTTATCCATTCATCCACAGATGGACATTTCAATTGTTTCCACATACTGGCTGCTGTGAATAGTGTTGCAATGTATATGGGAGTGCTAATACCTCTTTGAGATCCTGATTTCAATTCTTTTGGATAAATACCCAGAAGTGGGATTACTGGATCTTATGGTAGTATGATAGTTTAATTTTTTGAGAAATTGCCATACTGTTTTCTGCAGCATTCCAACCAACAATGTACAAAGGTTCCCTTTTCTCCACATCCTAAAAAAAAACACAGGTCTGATACAAAACATTGTCCCTATAATTACCAGCTCTCTAATGTACACTTAAAAATTTGCTGGGAGGCTGAGGCAGTTGGATCATGAGGTCAGGAGATTGAGACCATCCTGGCCAACATGATGAAATCCCATCTTTACTAAAAATACAAAAATTAGCCAGGCGTGGTGCAGGTGCTTGTAGTCCCAGCTACTCGGGAGACTGAGGCAGGAGAATGGCGTGAACCTGGGAGGCGGAGCTTGCAGTGAACCAACGTCGCACCACTGCACTCCAGCCAGGGCGACAGAGCGAGACTCTGTCTCAAAAAATAAAAATAAAAATAAAAAAATAAATTGTTAAAAGATTAGAATCTCATGTGAAGAGTTCTTACCAAAATAAACTTTTTTTTTTAAACAAAATCAATCAATCTAGGTATTATATTGGGAATATGCAAAGAATGAGGTAAAGATTCAGAAATCTATTCGAGGGTTTTCAAAAAAGTTGATTGGCTTTTCAGGGTGATGGGAGTTCAGATGGTGATAAGTGTTAGGATTCTGGAGATATTATGTAGATACAGACAATTGGATTTCATGACAGACTGTGACTTAAGATAGTTTGCCTGAGTGACTGGAAGGGTGGAGTTGCCATCAACAGATGGGATCATCAATAAAGATAGGGAAGGCTGCTGGGGCAACAGGTTTGGAGAGAGATCAGGAGTTCCATGTAGAACAAGACAAGTTTGAGAAGTCAATAGACCTTTCAAATGCCAGGAAGATTTCAGGTTTGAGTTCTAACTTTAAGATACACATTGGGAGTTATTGGCATGAGTGGTACTTAAAGTCATGTGAGTTAATGGAATTCCAAAAGAGTTATTATAGATAGAGAAGAGGATCAAGTAATGAATCTTGGATGGGGTGGGATGGGGTGATCCACTCTACTGGTTTGCTTGTAATGGAGGGATTTCTGGGACATAGGACTTTAAGTTTTAAAACTGGGAAAGTCCTAAACAGACTGGTCACCCTAGTTCTAGTGTACTTCAGTTGATTAGAGATCCCTTACCTGGAGCAGATATTGAGCTGGAAAGGGCAATTGGAGTCAGCTGCTTTGGATTTCTGGAACATGATTAGGGGAGTGCTTGATGAAGGGAGAGGCAACTGATGATTTTCAAGTGAGCAGTGTGCATGAGCCAGAGATGTTGCCAAATTCCTTAGCCCCACTGTAAGTATGAGTTAGGAGCATGTGTTTCTGGAGTGGCTATCTGGAACCAGAGTGGGAAGCAGGTAACTTGTCCTCCAAAAATACGAGGTTGTGCTTTTGTATTGGTCTGGTTGTGCCTTTAGAGACAAGTACAAATGCTTGCTTTGATTTTGGCACTCTTGCAGCAGCAACTTCCTCCAGGAACATCTGTCAGGAAAGTTAAAGAGACAAGACAATTTTTTTTTTGAGCCAGACATTCAGGAAAATCTTTGTTAACTGACCAAACAGATAAAGGAACTCAAATGTCAGCTTTCACACACAATTAGAAACACATGCTTTGCAAAAATAGTTTGGAAAAGTCACAAATGAGTAGTTCCAGTCCTCAACAAGCAAAAATCAGCAATCTGTGAGGAGTGGGAAAATCAAATTACCAGAGTTACCATGTTTTAATACTCAGAAGTGCAGCCTCAACAAAAAATTAGAAAACATACCAAGAAACAGGAAATTATAGCCCATCCACAGGAAAAAACAATTTGACAGAAGTTATTTGTAAAGAAGGTTAGACGTTGGAATAATTAAATATATCAAGCCAACTGTCTTAAATATGCTCAAAGAGCTAAAAGGAAAAAAGCCATGGACAAAGACCAAAGGAAATCAGAAAACAATGTATGAACAAAAAGGTTCTGTCAATAAAGAGATACAAATTATAAAAAAATACCCAAATAGAAATTCTAGGAGTGAAAAGTACAATAACTGAAATCAGAATTTTACTAGAGACATTCCATAGCAACACGAACAGTCAGAAGAAAGGATAAAAAGTATTTGAAGATAAAAAAATTAAAATTATCCAATCTGGGGAATGGAAAAAATGAAGAAAAGTAAATGTATCCTAAAGAGCTTGAGGGAAGCAATCAAGCGTAATAACATATGGACCATAGAAGTCCCAGGGGAAGAAGAGAAAACGATGCAAAAAAAAACTTTTTCAAGAAACGATGGCTTAAAATTTCCCAAATCCATTGAAGGTGAAAATATACAAATAGGATACATTCAAGGAAATCGAAACCCAGAAAGATAATAGTCAAATTGTCAAAATCCAAAAATAAAGATAGAATTTTGAAAGCAGAAAGAAGTGACTCATTATATACCAGATGTCCTCAATACAATTAACAGCTGTTTATTAATCAGAAACCATGAAGTCTAGAAGCCACTGACATAACAAAGCCTTAAAAGAAAAGACAAAACTGTCAACCAAGAATTCTATATCAAGCAAAATTATCACTCAAAGGATGAAGGAGAACTTAAGATATTCCCAGATTAAAAAAAAAAAAAAAAAAAAAAAAAAAGCTGAGGGAGTTTATTACCAGAAGATCTACCATACAAGAAATGTTAAAGGGAGCCCTTCAGGCTGAAATAAAAAGACACTAGGTAGTAAGCTGTAAGAAACAATGAAGAACACTGGTAAAGGTAACCATATATATAAGTAGAAAAGCCAATATTAACATACTTTTGGTTTGAAACCCCTCCTTTTTTTCTACATGATTTAAAAGGTAAAGGCATAAAACAAAAATTATAAATTGATGTTAATGGGCACAAAATATACCAAGATGTATTCTGTGGCAATAATAATACAAATGAGTAGGAACAAAGATGTATGGAAATAGGGTATTTGTATACTATTGAAATTGAGTTGGTTCATTTAAATTAGGTCGTTATAAGTTTAAGGTGTTAATTGTAATACTAAGGCTACCACTAAGAAGATAAATCTTTAACGGAATCAAAATGATATACTACAAATGTTAAACTAAGTGTTAAAAAGGCAGTAATTCATGAATTGAGGGACAAAAACATAAATAGACATACAGAAAAGAAGAAGTTAAATGGAAGAAGTAACTCCTTTCTTATCAATAATTACTTAACTGTAAATGGATTAAATTGTCTAATCAAATGGCAGAAATTGGAAGATTGGATAAATAACACATGATCAATTTATGTTGCCTAAAACAGACTCAGTTAAGATACAAAACACAAAGAGATTAAAAGTGAAAAGATGGAAAAAGATACTCTCTGCAAACTGTAAACAAAAGACAGGTAAGTCAGCCAAAACATACTTAAAGTTAAAAAAGTTTACAAGAGACAAAGAAGGACGTTATATTCTGATAAAAGTCTCAAGCCAGCAAGAAAATATAATTACAAACATTTAACAACATTATATGCATTTAACAACAGAGGCCCCAAATATAGCAAGCTACAATAATTGTTGGAGATTTAATAGTTGAAGGTTAATAATCAGAACTAGAAAGAATATCTATAAAAAATTAGAGAACTTGAACAAGACTGTAAAACAATTAGAACTAACAAACATACTGAGCACTCAACCAAAACCAGTAGAATACACATTCTTCACTAATGTACATGGAACATTTCCCAGAATGGACCATAGGTAAGCCCACATAATAAGTCTCAAGGCATATTAAGAGATTTTTGAAACAATACTAAATATCTTCTCTGAACACAATGCAGTGAGATAAAAATCAATAACATAAGGAAGGCTGGAAGATTTGCAAATGTATGTAAATTAAATAACACAGTTTTAAACAACCAATAGGTCAGAGAAAAAGTCACAAGGGAAATTGTAAAATACCCTGAGAAACATAAAAGCAAATTATTTTTTATGGATGCAGCGAAAGCAGTGCTCAGAGAAAAATTCACAGTGTAAATGTCTACATTAAAAAAGAAAAAAAATATCAAACAATCTAATGGTTTCAAAAGGAAATAGAAAAAGAAGAGCAAACTAAACTCATTGTTAGCAGAAGGAAAGAAATAAAAAGATTAGTGTGTAGCTAAATCAAATATCAGTATAAAAACAATAGAGAAAATTAATAAAACTTAAAGCTTTTCTTTGAAGATAGCAGTAAAAATAGACAAACTTTGTGCTGGATTGACTAAGAAAACAGAGAGAAGACTGCTATTACTCAAATTAGACATAAATATGGGGACATTACTACCAATTTTACAGAAACAAAGGGCTTAAAAGAGAATACTATGAACAACTGCATGATAACAAGTTGGATAACCTAGATAAAATGGATAAACTAGAAACACACAAACTAGCAAACTAACTTAAGAAGAAAAAGAAAATCTGAACCGACCTATAACTATTAAGGAGATTGAATCAGTAGTCAAAAATCTCCAAACAAAGAAACGCCCACAACAAGATAGTTTCACTAAGGCATTCTACCATTTAAAGAAGAGATGGCCGGGTGCAGTGGCTCACGCCTGTAATTGCAGCACTTTGGGAAGCTGGGCAAGTGGATTATCTGAGCTCAGGAGTTTGAGATTAGCCTGGCCAACATGGTGAAACCCCTTGTCTAGTAAAAATACAAAAATTAGACGGATGTGTCAGTGCACTCCTATATTCCCAGCTACTCGGGAGGCTGAGGCAGGAGAATGGCGTAAACCCAGGAGGCGGAGCTTGCAGTGAGCTGAGATCCGGCCACTGCACTTCAGCCTGGGCGACAGAGCAAGACTCTGTCTCAAAAAAAAAAAAAAAAAAAAAAAAAAAAAAAGAGAGAGAGAGAGAGAAACATTCCTCTCATATTTTCCCGAAAGATAGAAAAGAACGCTTCCTAATTCATTCTATGAGGCAAGCATTACCTTCACATCAAGGGCAAAGACACCACCAAAAACCAAAAATGGCTGGGCATGGTAGCTCATGCCTGTAATCCCAGCACTTTGTAAGGCAGAAATAGAAGGACTGCTTGAGCCCAAGGAGTTCAAGACCAGACTGGGCAACAGAGCAAGGCCCTGTCTCTACAAAAAAAATAAAAACTTACCTGAGAATGGTGGTACACACCTATAGTTCCAGCTACTTGGGAGGCTGAGGTGGAAGGGGCACTTGAACCCAGGAGTTTGAGGTTTCTGTGAGCTATGATCATACCAATGCACTCCAGCCTGGGTAACAGAGTGAGAACTAGTCTCTAAAAAACAACAGGCCAATAGTTCTTATGAATATAGACATTATCAATAAAGAACTAGCAAACTGAATTCAGCAGCATATTAAAAGGATTATATATAATGGTCAAGGAGTATTTAGTCTCAGAATGCAAGAACTGTTCAAGATAAAGTCAATTAGTGTAACATAACATGTTAAGGAAGAAAAACACAATAATATCAGGTACAAAAAAAATTGGACAAAATTGTACAATAATATCAGGTACAAAATATTGGATACTGTTTTATCTCATGATAAAAACGGTAAACTAGGAATCAAAAGGAATTTTGTCAACATCACGTGTATATCTCACAGCTAATGGTGAGCAAATTCAATGGTGAGTGAATGAAAATGGGTTGGGGGCATTGGTGTCAGAAAGGAAGAAGTAAAATATCTATCTTTACAGATGACACAAAGTAAAACAAAAAAAAACTATTAGAGTTAAATGAACTCAGCAAAGTTACAGGGTACAGAATCAATATTCAAAAATCTGTTGTATTTCTATACACTAGCAATTAACAATTTTAAAAGGAAATTAAGAAAACCATTTCACTTACAATAAACATCAAAAAGATTAAAATACCTGGAGGTAAATTTAACCAAGGAGGCAGTTAAAAACATTAAAAACACTTGTGCGGGCCAGGAGCAGTGGCTCATACCTGTAATCCCAGCACTTTGGGAGGCCAAGATGGGCAGATCACGAGGTCAGGAGATCAAGACCATCTTGGCTAACACGGTGAAACCCCATCTCTACTAAAAATACGAAAAAAGTAGCAGGGTATGGTGGCGGGCACCTGTAGTCCCAGCTACTCGGGAGGCTGAGGCAGGAAAATGGCGTAAACACGGGAGGCGGGGCTTGCAGTGAGCCGAGACTGGGCGACTGCACTCCAGCCTGGGCTACAGAGTGAGACTCTGTCGCAAAACACACACACACACGTGTGTGTTAAAGACACTGAAAACACTATTGATTGGCCAGGCACGGTGGCTCATGACTGTAATCCCAGCACTTTCGAAGTCCGAGGAAGGCGGATCACCTGAGGTGAGGAGTTCAAGACCAGCCTGGCCAACATCGCAAAACTCCACTCTACTAAACGTACAAAAATTAGCTGGGCATAGTGGCGTGTGTCTGTAGTCCTAGCTACTCGGAGGCTGAAGCAGGAGAATCACTTGAACCTGGAAGGAAGGCAGAGGTTGCAGTGAGCCAAGATCACGCCACTGCACTCCATCCTGGGTGACAGAGAAAGACTCTCTCAAAATCCAAACCAAAGCAAAACAAAACAAAACCACTGCTCATAGAAATTAAAGAAGAGTTAAATGAATGGAAAGAAATCCTATATTCATGGATTAGAAGACCAATCCATGATCAATAAGCACATGAAATGATGCTCAGTATCATTAGTGATCAAGATGATGTAAATCCAAACCACATGAGATACCACATCATACTCATAATGATGACTTTTTTTTAATGGGAAATAATAAATGTTAACCAGCATGTAGAGAGATGGGAAGATTTATGCATTACTGGTGGAAATATAATATGGTACAGTGCTATGAAAAACAATCTGTTCGTTCCTCCAGAAGTTAAACATGAAATTATTATATAATCCAGCAATTCCAGTTCTGTGTAAATACATGAAAAATTGAAAACTGGACTTGAACAGATATTGTACAACACATATAAGTTAATCATGGAATTATATCATCCAGCAATTCCACTCCTAGGTAAATACATAAAAGAATTAAAAACTGTACTTGAACAGATAGTGCACACCATATTGCAGCATTATTTACAATACATAAAAGGTGGAAGCAATAAAAGCCTATTGGTGAATAAATGAATATACGAAATCTGGTATATACGTATAATGGAATATTATTCAATCATGAAAAGGAATGAGGTTCTCATACATACTATGACATGGATGAACCTTGAAAATACAATGCTATGTATGATTCCACTTATATGAGGAGTCTAGAATATGTAAATTCATAGAGATAGAAAGTAGAAGAGAGGTTACTAGGGGCTGTTTGGAGAGAGAATTGGGGAGTTTTTGTTAACTGGATACATACTTTCTCTGAGATTATGAAAGAGTTTGAAAATAATAGTGATAATTACACAGTATTAGGAAGGTACTTAATGTCACTGAATTGTAAACATAAAATAATCAAAATAATAAATTTTATGTTGTGTATATTTTACCACAATTAAAAAGTTACCCAACAAACAAACAGCTACACCCCACAGCCAGCAGTAAAAACAAACCCTGAAGAGATGAAGCAAAAGATTTCCAGAGTTATTACTTTATAATATTCAGAATAGTCAATTTTCTGTAAAAATTATGAAACATGCAAAGGAACAAGAAAATATGGCCCTTTCACAGAAGTAATTTACAGAAATTTTACATGAAGAAGCGCAGATGTTGGATTCACTAGACAAAGACAAATCAACTGTCTTACATAGGCTCAAAGAGCTAAAGCAGAACAGAAGGATTATTTATGAGCAAATAGCAAAAATTAATGAGGAGAAACAAGTTACAAACAAGAACTAAACAGAAATTCTGGGCCAGAAAAGTACAATAACTAACATAAATATTCACTAAAGGGTCTCAGTGGAAAATATAAGCAGAAGAAATAAAGAATCAGAGAACTTGAAGACAGGCTAATTGAAACTTACGCAGCCTGAGGTACAGAAAGGAGAAAGAATAAAGAAAAATGAAGGAAGACTAAGAGGTCTGTGGAACACAATCAAGCATGCCAATATACTCACCTTCCACAATTAAAGGAGAGAGAGAAAGGAGCAGAAAGAATATTTACAGATGTAATGGCTGCTAAATCTTATGAAAGAAAGAAAACTACACGTTTCCCAAATCTTACGAAAAGAATAAAACTACACATTCAGGAAACTCGATGAAATTCAAGAATAAAAACCACAGAGATCCTTGACAAGATACATCACAATCAAATTACCAGAAGCCAAAAATAAAGAGACAATCTTGAAAGCAGCAGGAGAGAAGTGACTCCTCATGTACAAGTGATCCCTAACAAGGAAAAGAGCCAATTTCTCATCAGAAGCCATGGAGGCCGGACACAAATGGGGTGATATTTTTGAAGTCAAGGAAAACAGAATATCAATGAAGAATTCCATATCCAGCAAACCTTTGCTTCAAATATGGAAAAATTCAGACTTTTCCAGATAAATAAAGTCTGAGGGAATTAATTGCTAATATATCTTCACTACAAGAAATTCTACAGGAAACCCTTTAGGCTGAAATGAAAGGACACTAGACAGTAACCCAAAGGCATATCAGAAAATGAAAAACCTCCAGAAAGGAACTACATAGGCAAATGTAAAAGTCGGTATTATTGTATTTTTGTTTTGTGACTGCATTTTAAAATTTCCTCTGGGATTTAAAAATAGTGCATGAAATAATAATTACAAATCTGTGTTTATGGGCACACAATATATAAGGATGTAATGTGTAACAATAACAACATAAATGGAAATGGAGCTTTATAGGAGTAGACTTTTTATATGCCATTGAAACTAAGTTGCTATAAATTCAAATTATATTGTTATAACTTACTAACGTAAATTAAAATACTAGAGAAACCATGAAGAAAATATCTAAAAATTATATGCAAAATTGAATAAGAATGGCATACTACAAAAAAGAAATTAAACACAGAAAAAGCAGTAATGGAGAAAATTAGTAATAAAAAGGTATAAGCCGTAGAAAACAAATCATAAAATGGCAGAAGTAAAATGCTTTCTTATCTGTAATTACTATGAAAGTAAATAAATTAAGCATTACAATCAGGCAAATATTAGCAGAATGGATTTTAAAAACCATAGTTTAATTATATGTTATCTACAAGAAATTCACATTAGATGCAAATAAACAAATAGGTTGAAAGTGAAAGGGTAGAAAAAAGATATTTCATACAAACATGAACTAAATGACAGCTGGGATGGCTATGCTAATATGTAATACAGGGTTTAAGTAAAATAACTGTTAAAAGTGATAGAGAAGAACACTAATATTGGTAAAGGGTCCTTTCATCAAGAAGATATAACAATTGTAAACACATATGTAACACAGAAAAGAGTCTAAAAAGACACTGGCAGAATCGAGGGAGAAGTAGACAGTTTCACAATAATACTTGGTGACCTCAGTATCTCACTTTCAATGGTAAACAGAACATATAGACAGAAGATCTATGAGAAAATAGAGAACATGGAACAACACTATAACTATCTCAGCCTCATATATACAACACTCCATGCAACAGCAAACTGCACTTTCCTTTCAAATGCACATGGAACATTCCCCAGGATAGACGACTTTTAAAATCAGTCACAATAAATTTTTTAATATTGGGATTATACATAATTTCTCTCCAAAAACAATGGAATGAGCCAGATCACTGCTAGAAATAAAACTGGAAAATTCCCAAGTACCTCAGAGGTATTGGGGACTCTGCTCCAGACCACCAAAATAAAGTGAGTCAGACAAGTTTTTTGGTCTCCCAGTTCATATAAAAGTCATGTTTGTATTATACTGTAGAGCACTATGTGTACAGTAGCATTATGTCTTTTAAAAGTACCTGTTTTAATTTAAAAGTACTTTGTTACTAAAAATGTTAATGATCACCTGAGCCCTCAGCAAGTCATAATCTCTGCCTGTGGAGGGTGTTGCCTTGACGTTGGTGGCTGCTGACTGATCAAGTTGGCGGTTGCTAAAGGCTGGGGTGGCTGTGGCAATTTCTTAAAATAAAAAACAATGAAGTTTACTGCATCAATCGACTCATCCCTTCATGAAAGATTTCTCTGTAGCATATGATGATGTTTAATAGCAGTTTACCCACAGTAGGACTTCTTTCAAAATTGGAACCAGTCCTCTCAAACCCTACTAGTGCTTTATTAACGGAGTTTATGAAATGTTCTAAATCCCTTGTTGCTGTTTCAATAGTGTTCACAGAATCTTCATCAAGAATAAATTCCATCTTAGGAAACCACTTTCTTTGCTCATTAATGAGAAGCAGATTCTCATCCGCTTTTCAACAATTCAGTGACATCTTTAGGCTCTACTTCTCATTCTAGCTCCCTTGTTATTTATACCACATCTGCAACTACTTCTTCCACTGAAGTCCTGAACCCCTCAAAGTCATTCATTAGGGTTGTAATAAACTTCTTTCAAACTCCTGTTAGTGTTAATATTTTGACCTCTTTCCATGAATGTTCTTAATGGCATCTAGGATGGTAAATCCTTCCAGAAGGTTTTCAATTTACTTTGCCCAGATCCATCAGATGAATCACAGTTCATGGCAGCTTTGCCTTACAAAACATACTTCTTAAATAATAAAACTTGAAAGTGGAAATTACTCCTTCATCGATGGACTTCAGATTGGATGTATATTAGCAGGCATGAAAACAGTGTTAATCTCCTTACATATCTTGTCAGAGTTCTTGGGTGACCAGGTGTATTGTCAATGAGCAGCAATATTTTAAAATAATTTTATTTTTCTGAGAAGTAGTTCTCAACAGTGAGAGTAAAATGTTCAGTAAACCATGCTATAAACAGATGTGCTATCATTCATGCTTGCTGTTTCATTTCTAGAACACAAACAAAGTCGATTTGGCATAATTCTTAAGGGTCCTAGGATTTTGGAAATGGCAAATGAACAATGGTTTTGACTTGAAGTTGCCAGCTACCATTAGATCCTAATGAGCTATTCAGCCTGTCCTTTGAAGCTTTGAAGCCAGGCATTGATTTCTCCTCTCTAGCTGTGAAAGTCCTAGATTCCATCTTCTTTCAATAGAAGGCTATTTTTTCTACACTGAAAACCCCTGATTTAGTGTAACCACTTTCATCAATGATTTTAGCTAGATCTTCTGTGTAACTTGCTACTGCTTCTCCCTTAGCACTTCCTGGTCACCTTGTACTTTTGGGTTATGGAGATGGATTCTTCCCTTAACCCTCGTGAATTAACCTCTGCCAGCTCTGAACTTTTCTTCTGCAGCATCCTTACCTCTCTCAGCCTTCATTGAATTGACTCATTAGGGCCTTGCTCTGGGTTAAGCTTTGGCTTAAGGGAATATTGTGGCTGATTTGATCTTCTACCTAGATCACTAAAACTTTCTTCATATCAACAGTAAGGCTGTTTTGCTTTCTTTCCATTTATGTGTTCACTGGAGTGGCACTTTTAATATCCTTCAATAGCTTTTCCTTTACATTCACAACTTGGCTAACTGGCACAAGAGGCCTAGCTTTTGACTTGTTTTCAGTTTTTGACATGCCTTCTTCACTAAGCTTTATTATTTCTAGCTTTTGATTTAAATTGAGAAACATATGACTCTTCCTTTCATTTGAATACATAGAGGTCATTTGCAGTGGTATTAATTGGCCTAATTGCAATATTATTGTGTCTCAAGAAATAGGGCGGCCAAGGAGAGGAAGAGAGATGGGGAATGGCTGGTTGGTGGAGCAGTCAGAGTGCACTCATTTATTAATCAGGTTTGTCATTTTATAAGGGCATGGTTTATGGCACCCCAAAACAATTATGATAGTAACATCAGAGACCACTGATTACATATATTATGATAATGATGAAAAAGTTTGAAATATTGCAAGAATTATCAAAGTTTAACACAGACAGGAAGTAAGCACATGATATTGGAAAAATGGTGCTTGTAGACTTGCTCAATAGAGAGCTGCTGCAAACCTTCAACTTGTAAAAAAGAAAAAAAATGCAATATCTGTGAAGCATGATAAAGGAAAGAGCAATAAAACAAGAACATATGCATGTATGTGGAGTTCAAAAACACTCTCAACCAATGCGTCAAAGATGAAATCACAAGGGAAATTACAAAATACCTTAAGATCAATCAAAATAAAAGCACAATATACTAAAGCTTATGTGATACAGTGAAAATAGTCCTGGGAGAGAAATTTATGGCTGTAAATGCCTACATTGCAAAGAAGAAAGATCTCAAATCAATAACTTCACTTACCCTTGAGGAACTAAAAAAGAAGAGAAAAGTAAATTCAAAGCCAGTAGAAGGAAAGAATAATAAAGATTAGAGTGGAGTTAATATAAATAGAAAAGAGAAAATCAGCAAAAACAAAAGTTGATTTTTTGCAAATGCAAAAAAAAAAAATTGATAAACCTCTAACTAGACTAAGAAAAAAGAGAGAGAGAGTACTTAAATAGCAAAAAAATGGAATTGAACTGGGGACTTTATCACCAACCTTCAGCAACACAAATAATTATAAGAGAATATTATGAGCAATTGTAGTCCAACAAGTTCAATAATCTACATGAAGCAGACAAACCCCTAGGAACATACAAACTACCAAACTGACTCAAGAAGAAACAGAAACTCTGAAAAGACCTAAGGAGATTGAATCAATAATCAAAAGCCTTCCAACAAAAGGAGCTTAGATGGCTTCACTAGTGAATTTTACCTAACATTTAAAGAATAATTTAAACCAATCCTTTTCAAACTCTTCCAGAATATAGAATAAGAGGGAATACATCCTAACTCATTTTAGGAGGCCAGTATTATCCTCGTGTCACAAGCAGACAAAGACACTTCAAGGAAAAAAAAAACTATAAACCAATATCCATTATCATGATGTATGCAAAAATCCTCAACAAATTACTAGCAAGCTAAATTCAATAAAATGTTAATGGGATTATATGCCATGAATAAGTGGGAGTTACACCCAGAATGGATTTATACTCAATAGGCAACATGGTTTAAGATAAGAAATACAGTAATATAACATACCATATTAATAGAATAAAGGGGAAAACACATAATAATCTCAATGGATATAGAAAAAGTATTTTTTGAGTTCATCATCCTTTCATGATTAAAAACACTCAGGAAAATAGAAATAGAAGGGAACATCCTCAAAATGCTAAAAGGCACTTAGGGAATCCCCACAGCTTACTGATGGTACTCGAAGGTGAAAGATTGAAAACTTTTCTCCTAAGATCAGGAACAAGAAATATATTCTTGGTTTCACCACTACTTTCAGCATTATACTAAAGTTCTAGCCAGGGCAATTAGGCAAAGTAAAGAAGTAAAATTCTTCCAAAGTAGAAGACGGAAGTAAAACTATCCCTATTTGCAGATGACATGATCCCATATATAGAAAACCTCAAAAACACACACAGCAAAGAACTACTAAACTTATTAAACAAATTCAGCAAAGTTGGAGGGCACAAGAGCAACATGCAAAAATCAGTTGTATTATTTCTTTTTGCCAGCAATGAACAATCTGAAAAAGTAAATGAAGAAAATTTAACTAAAGAGGCAAAAGATTTATACAGTAAAAACTGAAAAACATTGCTGAAAGAAATTAAACACCTAAATAAATGAAAATATATCTCTTCTGATGGATAGTAAGACATCATTATTAAGATGCCCATACTATCCAAAGCAATCTATAGATTCAATGGAATCTCTATTTAGATTCCAAAGACTTTCTTTCCAGAAATGCAAAAGCCAATTTTCAAATTCGTATAAAATTGAAGGGGTTCTAAATTGCCAAATAATTTAGAAAAAAGGAGAACAAATTTAGGGGACTTACACTTCCTGATTTAAAAACCGCAAATCTACAGTAATCAAAACAGTGTGGTATTGGCATAAAAAGAGACATATAAGCCAATGGACTAGAATAGAGAGTCTAGACATAAACCCTCACATATATGGTCAATTGATTTTCAACAAGCACGCCAAGAACATCCAATGGGGAAAGAGTAATCTCTTTAACAGATGGTGCTGGGATGACTGGACGTGCACATACAAAAGAATGAAGCTTGACTCATCTGACATCATATGCAAAAATTAACTAAAAATTGGTCAATGACCTAAAACTGTAAAACTCTTAGAAGAAATATAGTGACATTGAATTTGGAAATGATTTCTGGATATGAAACCAAAAACATGGGTAACAAAAATAAATAAATTGGACATCAGCAAAATGTTAAAAATCTTTGTACATTAAAGGACAGTATCAAGAAAATGAAAATGAAAAGATGACCCACAGAATGAGATAAAGTATTTGTAAATTATGTTCCAGATAAGGGTTTAATATCTAGAATATATAAGTAATTCTTACACCTCAGCATCAACAACAAAAAACCCAACTCAATTAAAAAATCAGCTAAGGAATTGAATAGAAAATTCTCTAAATAAGATGTACAAATGGTCAACAAGCACCTCAAAAGAACCTCAACATCACTGGTCTTTAGGTAAATGCAAATCCAAACCATAATAAGGTATCATGTCACACCCTGTAGGAAGGCTATAATGAAAAAAATTTTTTAAGGGAAAATGACAAGCGTTGGCCAAAATGTGGAGAAATTGCAACCTACACATACTATTGTTGGAAATATAAAATGGTCCAGCCACTGAGGAAAATAGTTTGGCAGTTCCTCAAAAAGTTAAACAGAATTACCATATGACTTAGTAATTATATTCCCAGATACATATTCATACTGGAAACAGAAGTTTAAATGAAATCCTATACATGAATGTTCATAACAGCATCATTCACAATAGCCAAAAGGTGGAAATAACCCAGTGTCCATCAATGGATGAACATATAAAGAACATGTGATAGACCAGGCGCGCTGACTCACGCCTGTAATCCCAGCACTTTGGGAGGCCAGGTAGGAGGATCACTTGAGACCAGGAGTTCACGACCAGACTAGACAACATAGTAGGACCCCATCTTTACAAAAAATAAAATAAGATATAATTAGCCAAGAGTGATGGTACATGCCCATAGTCCCAGCTACTAGAAAGGCTGAGGCAGGAGGATCACTTGAGCCCAGGAGGTGGAGGCTGCAGTGAGCTGTGATCACACCACTGCACTCCAGCCTGGGTGATGGAAAAAAAACCGAAAACAAAAGCATGTAATATATCCATACGGTGGCGTGTTTTTCAGCCATAAAAAGGAAAACAAACACTAATAACATGCTACAATGTACATGAATATTGAAAACATGTTAAATGAAGGAAGCATTCACAGTAGGCCACATATTGCATAATTTCATTTATATGAAATATTCAGGATAGGTAAGTCCACTGAGACAGAAAGCTGATTAGTGGTTATTAGAGGCTGGGAGGATGGGAAAATGGGAAGGACCTCTTCAAGGAGCATGGAGTTTTATTTTTTAGGTGATGGAAGTGTTTTTGGAGCTAGATAGAGGTGGTGGTAGCACAACATTGGAAATTTACTAAATGCTGCTGAATGACCCACTTTAAAATGATTAATTTTATGTTACATGGAATTTTACTTCTACAAAAATAAAGAACAGTGAGAACAGGACGAGAGAGAGTGGAGGCAGTGAATTCAGACGGTTTTCAAAGGAGTTTCGCTGTAGATGGGAGTGGAGAAATGAAACTGTGGCTGGTAGAAGTGGAGTAAATAGTAGGTTTTATTTTATTTTCAGATAGGAGAAAAAATATTTAAAATGACTCTTTGCTTATGAGAATTATGTATAAGAAAGCTGATGACAAAGGAGCAGGAGGAAAGAATTGCTGGGAAGACATCCTTGAGGAAGTAAGAGGGGAGTGCCTGTTCCAATATTTACCGTTCACAATATCTGAAAGGGGTTACAAAGTGAGACAACCTTGGGCAAGCAAAAAGATTAACCAAACTTAACCTGAACTGTGTAAGAAACCCAAAGAGATAAATACCATTAAGTACATAAAATGTGTGAGTATAGCACTGTTGTTCTGATGTTACTTGTTCCTGCTGCCTTGAGTACTGCTAAACTCTCAGTCCAATGTGGGTGGGGAAACAGCTGAAAAGGACCTTTGTTTCCCCTTCCTGGTTCCACAGCTTATAGTTCTACTTCTTGACCTCACACTGGTTGACATCTACCTCATGCTAGTCCACAACTGGACAGTTACTATCTTTCTTTTTTAAAATTTTTATTTGGAGTGCAAACAGTTAGCATGGTTGATTTCATTGGGTGCCTTGGTAATCCATTCAAGGAAGATTACTTAGTCCAACTTAATGAAGTCCACATCATTTGCACACTGATGGAGACACTAGTCACACGTAGAAACAGGAACACTCACAAACGTGCGTGTCATCCTTGCATAGGGACCATGCTAATCTTCTCTGAGTGGTTCCAATTTTAGTATATGTATGTGGCCAAAGCCAACACTGGTTACCATCTCTTAGTACAAACTGTGTTCTGTGTCTGATTTGAGTCATTTAAATTTAAGTCTTCAAAGTTCAGATGCCTTTAGTCCCAGCTATATAGAGTTTATCATGGAATTTCCATTACTATCATCTTTCCATTCTTGTAGCATTTTACACATCACGTTATATGTGCAGCTCTAGAGACGGGGTTTTATCTGAATGTGAATGCCCTCTGCAGATGCCTTTTGCAAAACGCTGCTGTCACTGAATTATTTCCACAGAATGTTTCCTCAGCCAGATTGGGAAGTTGTGTGTGTGTCTGTGGGGCGAGGATGGGATACAGTTCTCGTCCTCTCTGAGGTTACCAGGGTGTCACCCTCCAGGTTCAGTGCCATCTTGAAGATTCCCCCTGCCTTCAATGTCTCAGATGTTCTTTCATGTGTCTATTTCCTATATCTCTCTAAAACATGCCTCTTGACTGTAAAAATTAAGTTAGCAAATTCTCTGTTTAGAGTTTCATGAGAATTTACCGGGTTTATGCCTTTACACGGGGGCTTTTACCTGCAGACTCGCAGAAGAGCTTGTGCTGGGGCAGAGCACTCTTCATCATTTTCTAGGGATGATTCTGAGCACAATCTCTCCTCCGGAGCCAAAAGGCGCTTAGTTACTGCCTTCTTAGCCATTGAGAGGTATTGGAATTTAATCAGCAACTAATGATTCCAAACTACTTACTGCGATGATGCCCACTGAAAACCACAATTACTATCTCTATGAATTCATTTTTTTCTCTCCATTGTATATGTTATCAACTGGGTGGGTGCAATGACTCATGCCTGTAATCCCAGCACTTTGGGAGCCTGAGGTGGGTGGATCACTTGAGCCCAGGAGCTGAAGACCAGTCTGGTCAATATGGTGAAAAAATACAAAATCTCTACAAGAAATACAAAAATTAGCTGGACATGGTGGCATGTGCCTGTGGTCTCAGCTACCCAGGAGGCTGAGATGGAAGGATGGCTTGAGTCCAGGAGGTTGAGGCTTCAGTGAACCATGACTGCACCCCTGCACTCCTGCCTGGGCAACAGAGTGAAATCCTGTCTCAAAAAAATTACAGTGAAAATTAATAAAAGTATATATTACCTACATAGCAATAGAGGTAGCACTGAAAGTTGTATTTTTTGTTTTCTTTATTTGGAGAGGGACACATCTTCACACAGAGGAAACCTAAAATTGGAATACATACATTTTCCCCCATTTTCTTCTTTATTTTTTAAAAAATAGAAGCAGGGTCTCACTATGTTGCCCAGGCTGGAACTCCTGGGTTGAAGTTACCCTCCCACCCTGACCTCCCAAAATGGTGGGATTACAGGTGTGAGTCACCATGCCAGCTCTGGAATACATTCAGTAATTTAGTATATTTCTGGAATTCAGTCTTTTTTATTATATGGAAGCAAAAATATCTTATGTTCCTAATTTTAACAAAGATGAGTATAGTGACCAAATTCTAGTAAGAATCTGAATATCTCTCCTCTAATTAGTTGTGTCATTAAAATTTTGCTTGGAATCAAAAGAAATTTTCTTTTTAGTCTTTACATGGCTCATAAGAAAATTCCCTGGGATTCAACAAGAGTATGGAGATTAGTTCTGATTATACACTGAAGATCCTATACAAGATTTAATCACAAAACTAATTAGAAAGATAATTGACAAATCATTATCAACCCCATGTTAAAGACAACTGAAAATAACTCTTGCTTTCTATTGCGACTAAAGTCTAGAGTTTCCTAGCCATTGGTTAGTTTTTCTAATCTGATTGCAGAAACCAAAAATAAATGCAAAAATTGAATGTTAGTACAGTATTCAAAGAGGATATGGTTTTAGGACAAATACAACTGGGAGTCAATAGTCTGGTGATTTGTGATCATTCACATTCAATATGAAATATTCATGTTAAAATTCTGCAGGTTTCATTTAGATGTAGGCCGAATAACTCCACTTCATTCAATTATTCTTTTCATATGACAGAGAAAAGAATCTAAATGTATTACAAAGTTACAAGCCCAAAGCCCTACCCGATGAATTAAGAGCTAAGGTATGCCAGTCATGGCACTGAGCTTGTCTCAGTCCCATTAAGTGGTTGTCCCTGGATGGGCATATGCGGAGCATGCTGACAGATCTTCCGGCTTCACAAAGTGGGCTCTGAAACATTTCATTTTAACTTGATCATCCTCCACTTTTTTTATTTTTTGGAATTCCCATTATATTAGAATAATTGCACATACTAATGGGAGACATAGTGATGTTACAATATACAAATGTATAGTGGTCAAAGTAATTAGCATATCCATAGTCTCAAACATTTATCTTCCTTAGGATGCGTTCAGTTATCCTCCTTCTAGCTATTTGAAACTATGTAATACATTTTTGTTAACTACAGTCATCCTACAGTATTTAATTCCTATTTTTGACCTTAGTTTATTTTCTATTATCTTGTCTACATAACCAAAACAGCTTGATAGGCTAATTTTCTGCCTTTCCAGATCTTGACCTTTGGTTTGTTTTAGTTGGAATACAAGTCTGCTATATCAAAAGCCAAAACAACAGTGGCTTCAACAAGATAGGGCTGTATTTCTACCTCATATAACAGTGTCAGTGTGAACAGCCCAGAGATACTGTGCCTCTGTGGCATTGAGGACCTAGATTTCTTGCTGTTACTCTGTTCTCAACACGTGGCTTCCATCTTGTGTTCTGCTAGCTCATGCTTCTGTCCACTTTCTTGTCTGTGGGGAGGGGGAACACCTCTCCCTTCCCTTTAGACACACAACTCAGAAGTTGCACACATCGCATGGACACACATTTGTTGGCTGGAATTTAGTTGCGAGGCCACGTCGAGCGACAAGGGAACTAGGAAATGGAGTTTTTGACTGGGTAGCCATGGGCTCATCTTAAATTGGGGGTACAGGAAGAAGGAGAGAATGGACAAAGGGAAACATTGGCAGTCTCAGCTACAGATTCTGTTTTCTGGTTTATTAGCAAATATCCCTTGAGAGTAGTGTCTCCATGATCGAACATTTCCATGTTAAGTGACTGTTTGAGCCCAGCTCTGGGGATTTCGTGCACCCGGATATGGCCTTCACATACAGCCAACAGGTACAGTCTAGACACAGAAATGAGTGGTAGATCTCTGATATAAAGGCATGGTCTAATCATGCAGAATATCCTAACATCTTCACTGACATTTTGATCTTGGGCATTTAGATATTGCTTCAGGATAAATGCATGATAGTTTTGCTCGTGAGGATGCAGTGAAGCAAACATCTTTTGGCAAGCCTGCTTTGCCGGAGAGTTACATCATGAGTTCTTGGGGGCCAAGAGAACAGAGAAAGGAATGGAGACCCCACAAAGCGGCCTTGATGGAGATTGTTTGGGTCACTGAATGGAAATGTACAAACGGTTGTCCAGGAACCGACGGCTTCAGGGGTTTCCTGCCACTTGGAGTGTGCTGAGAGCAGGTGGGCAGCTGCCAGTTTAATTTTTGGTTGAGTGGCAACATGTGGGGCTTTGGAAAGGTTACAAAGCTCTTTCATGAGGGCTATGAGATCACCTCATTCCAAAAGTGCTTGGGCTTTGCTTAGCAGTAAATCTTGAACAGTTCCTGAAAATGTAGAAATGACAAGCCATGGACCTTTTAATAAAATTAGACATAGCTATCATATAAACTTTAATTCCAAGTCCGTAATCACTAAGTTATAATTCAAGTTTAATTAGGCTTTCTAGGGTCTTTCTTGGGAACCATGGTGTGGCCGATATTTTCCTTCTCTGGAATGAAAAAGGAGGCTGGCTGGAAATAGGCCCTGAAGCTTTTATTGTGGAACTAACCATAAGGCTAGGGAAGAGTCCTCATTTAACTAAAGGCCTCCGGAGTGTACCATACTTACCAAGAATTCCTCCAAGGAGCTTGGTGACCAGGCTCCAAGTCTACCCTCAGTTGCATAAAGACTGAGGGTCTTTTTCTTCAGGAGTTACTAGGAACCATCTTCAACTATATTGTCTGAACTAAGCACAAAAGTTTCTTAAAGCAACCACCTAATAAATAATTTTAATTCATTTATTTTTTGTTAGAGGCAGGGTCTCCCTCTGTCACCCAGGCTGGAGTGCAGTGGTGCAATCATAGCTCACTGAAGCCTTAAATTCCTGGGCTTAAGGGATCCTCCCACCCCAGCCTCCTGTAGTTAGGACTACAGGTCATTGCCAGCACACCCAGTGAATTTTTTTTTTCTTTGTAGAGACAGTGTCTCCCCATCTTTCCCAGGTTGGTCTCAAACTCCTGGGCTCAAGCAGTCCTCCTGCCTTGGCCTCCCAAAGTGCTATGATTACAGGTATAAGCCATCACGCCTGGTCTAATTCTAATTTTTAATAACTCAATTTAAAATATAATAGGCCAGGCTGGGCACAGTGGCTCATGCCTATAATCCCAGAGCTATGGGGAGCCACGGTAGGAGAATTGCTTGAGGCCAGGAGTTCTAGACCAGCCTGAGCAATGTAGCAAGACCCTCTTAAAAAAAAAAAAAAACACACACCTCTCTCTCTCTAGAGATATATATATATATGTATACACACACCACCTATATAGTAGTCCAAAAAATGTGTGGGAAGGGTAAGAGTGAGTTTTTTAAAAAGAATAGATTCAGCAGCTGTGATAAAACTAAAACAGAAAATTCACTGAGCATTATTAACTAAAGAAGCATACTTTTAGGACCATTTAGATTAAATGGTAATTAATCTTACTCATGTAAGTTTGGGAATAGCTGGAGGTATTCAATTTGGAATCAGAGAGGATTTTATGATCTATTTTTAAAAATGGTAATTAAAAAGTAAAGATAAAAGTGTGGTCACAAGAAACAGGTGACAGTTACAGTTAAGAACATTTAACTTGATTTAAAACAATGAAACCAAAGGAGGCCTAATGAAAATAGATCGTGTGTGGGGTTTTTTTGTCATCAGCTTGCATGATGAGCCTGTCTGTTCCTTGCTCTGTGCTTTTTTCCCTAGAAAACAGTTTGAGGAATGAGCCAGGTAGGCATGAGACCAGTAACTCTCCTAAAATATAAACTTATTTTAATAAAGGCAACAATTCAAGCTATAAAAGGTCTGGAAAATATTAGAAAAACAATTACCCATAATATCATTCCCATAGCCCAGTTCATGTTTTATTTTTGGTGGTTTTCTTTTGAAATTGTGAATGTTTTGTTGCACTCATTCTTTCAATATGGTAGTGAACAAGACTAAAAAATCCCTGCCCTCATGGCGCTTGCATTGGTAGAGAAAGACCGTGAACAAATGAGTCAATTATGCACTGTGTTTGAGCTGATAAGTGCAAGGGAGAAAATAAAGCAGGCTGAGGGAGATGGGTCAGTGATGTGCTTTGTAATTTTAATAGACTGGTGCCAGGGTACAATAGAAACTGAGAAGTGACTTTTGGGCAGAGGCAGGAAGCGGGTGGGCATTTGCTGTGACAAGACCTGCGGAAAGATCCAAGCAGGGGAATCTGAGATGGCCAAGGCCCTGCTGGGGAGCTTGCCTGGCAAGTCTCCGGGACTCCAGCAACACATGGGCCCCGTCCAGTAGTGATGGAGTGGGCTGGGAGGTAACCTGCCCCTGCAGCCAGGCTGCCTCAGTGACCCGTAGGTATGGCGTTCACTTACATTGCTTCGTTCTTCTAGTCTTTCTACTACTCCGTGTTTTCCCAGTTTTTCACTTAGGCCACAAGGATTTTCTTTTTTTTTTTTTTTTTTTTTTTTTTTTGAGACAAAGTCTTGCTCTGTTGTCTAGGCTGTAGTGCAGCAGCGCAAACACAGCTCACTACAGCCTTGAACTCCTAGGCTCGAGTGATCCTCCTGCCTCAGCCTGCCTAGCAGCTGGGACCCTAGGTACATGCCGCTGTGCTCAGCTAAGCCACAACGATTTTTAAGAGTGTGTATCCAGGAATACTGTCTATTATTATATCTGTCTACTGTTTATTATTAAGAATAAAAACTTGTTTTAATTATAATTTTTAAAAAATTGGCTATTGCCGATAATATGAACACTATTCATTTTAGTATATTTACCTCGTATGTAATTATTTCCTTGAATTTTTAGAATTCTCATAATTTTTCAGCTGATTGTTTTACTATTCCTAGGATTAAAATTATGCTGTCTACAAGAAACAATAATTTTATTGTTTACATATGCACCTAATGTGTGTTTCATGCTTTCTTGAAATTGTCAAAAACTACCTAAAATATTAAATAACCATCATAGTATTGGGCTCCTTTATTTTATTCTGGATTTTCATGAGAGTATTTCTAGTAGTTTGCCATATAATTTTTATTGTTATCTATATAGATGATTATTTTTAAAGTTCCATTTATTGTTATGATGTACCAAGATGTAAGCATCTCCTAAAGCTGAACAACTGTCCTTGATACGATGTGTGGTCGTGAAGGACACAGATGGTAGTTACAGTGTTGGGCTGCATTCACTGCTGTCGTGAAGGATGTTCACATCTATAGTAATGCTGTAGTCTTCTTTGGGAAGCAGGAATTTGAACAGCATATTAAATAAGTAG